>NC_136499.1:2959901-3232401 GCF_053919585.1 Euprymna scolopes
ATATGCCACCTTTTTTTGACAATTTTATCTTCCAAATCTCAGTGACTATTGATCAGAATTTAACAAATGAAGGCTCATTGGAAAGCTAATGACTCGAATTGTGTAGTTGGCTATGTGACATCTGCCATTAAGATCGCACATTGACATCATCCACCATCCAAAGCGAATTTTTGGCAATTTTTTACAACCATAAAATGTTTCAATCATAGTCATTTGTTTTCTTAGTTTTGCATATGAATTACAAAATATCTGATATTTTCCAAAAAACCTCTGCCCTTGATAGATGGAGAGACTAAAACTTGCTATGGTTTCAAATGATCTAAAATAACAGGAAGAGGAGACTTGATTCCAAATATTTCTCATATGTTATATCTCCATGCTTTGGTTTTTATACATGAAGTAAATGTCACAGTTTAAAAGGATCATTTGATACTGGGGATATTCATAATCGTATCCTATTTCTAAAAGAGGGGAGATATAACATATGGGAAATATTTGAAATGAAGTCTCCACTTGCAGTTATTTCAGATAATTTGAAACCATAGCAGCAAGTTTTAGTCTCCCCTCCATCAAGGCTAGAGGTCTTGAAGAAATATATAACTTTCTTAATTCCCCAGTGACCTATGTAATTTCATGTGATTATGCCATATATATATATATATATATATATATATATATATATATATATAAAATTTTATTGAGTGGAGGGGATACCATATATATATATATATATATTATCCCCTCCACAATATAATAAAAAAATTTTATTGCTTTATTATTGCAAGGTTGACTATGTAGGGCATACCATCCAGCACTTGGAGGTGGAAATTTCCCAACATATTCACCCCTTCGATTTGCTGGCATAGAAAATAGTCAACATCTGGCTGTTCACAAATCCATGAATCAGCAGTTGGTGGACATTTAAACTGAAAGATACAAAGATTAGGCATTCTCTAATTTGCACAGAACATGGTCAAAGACATATTTAAAAATTCTAGAAGCGGTTGCTATCAATTTGCAACAACTCTCTGCAGACAAAAAACATACACCTACCACATAGTGCTTATGAGTGCATGTTGAGAAAAAATATGATGTATTGAACTAACAAAAAAAAAACAATATCTACTCAAGTGTTCAATACATGCATAGATGTATATATGAACAAATAGATTTTCATTAGATCACGTAAGTAAAGCAATGTTGAGTCTGGTTAGTGCCAGATAGGTGAATCTGTGAATACTTTGCTCTGTATGTGGAAGGACATGACACCTCTCTGCAAAAAATAAAGAGCCTAAAAATACTAAACAATATATGTGATAATACAAAATGGAACAATCGCCACTTGGGTGGAAATTCCCTTCTCAAGTATGTTGTAAAGTTCTCACAATTATGCACATGGATGGAGATATATATATATATATATATATATATATATATATATATATATATATATGTGTGTGTGTGTGTGTGTAGATATTTGTAAAAATATACACGTATAATGTATATATTAAATAGTTTTTTCTAAAATGTCCCAATTGAATAAGTTTGACAAAAATGGATATAATCTCATAGCATATATATCGATATTGAACATTTCGAAACCACATATATATTTATTATTGATATATTGCATTTTACACGTGTTTGATTAAAAGGTAGAAATTTACCAAACAAATTTCTAGAGACATAAGATCCTCGCAAAAAAATAGTTTATTTTCCCTTGGACTGAAAGATGGTAAAACAAAAATGTGATTATTTTTTTAAATCATCAGAGAAAAAATACTTATAGGAAATATTGAAACTTTGCAGGTGGAAAATTTAAATATTTCTTATGTGTTTCTGAAAATCTGTTTGGTCAATGTCTACCATTCAATGAAACATGTGCAAGATGCAATATATCAAAAATGTGAATATGAAATAAATACATTTGTGACTTTAAAATGTTCACTATCGAGATATATAGATATATATACACACACACACACACACACACACACACACACACTGGTAGGTTAAATTCCACTGGCCAAGAGATGTATTCAATCCACAATAATAATTTTTGTTCTATTTATTTTTATATATATATTTTTTTTTGTAATATACACAACTGCTTAGATTTTTTTTCCACTACTGCCTTACACGTGTTTCCCTATGATGGAAAATATAGTCCATTATCTTATGAGTAGAAAAAAATGAACAAGTGTACTAAATTGTAGTAGAATGTATATTTTATTTATGAATGCCTTTCCAAAAATAATGCCTCCTATTTTTTTATTCAAAAAGTTGAAGAGCTACGAAAAAGGGAGTGATGTCATTAAAACAAGCGACCTTTTGTAATCCAGAATTTATTTTTCTACATAGTCGCGACCATTCTTGAATGCCCTTTTGCCAAGAATTCAATGCTGTTCCTTTGCTTCGACCGACATAAGAGGGGATGCTTTATTAGAGACTCACACAGTTATTATCTGCAATAAAGAGATGAAACTATCATCTGCACTGAGGATTGAACCTTCAACTTCCAGAATAGTATCACTTATAACTGAATTTTACTTTGTACATTATCCATTATGCCATGGGTTCCATTTATAAATTCTGTGCAGATTCTTGAGTTGGGTGAGATATACGTGAAGAAGGTCGGTGGTTTCATTGGCTGGAATAAATAACATTGAAGATTAGAGCAGTAGTCTGAATAAACCAAATGATGTAATCAAATAACCATCGAAAAGTTCATCTCTCGACATGATTTTAGCTTTTGCAGTTTACTACTGCATCAGCTTTAGTTAAAGAGAAAAGGAAAGTCATAGACCTGAAGTCCTTCAAACTGTCTTGCTTGAATGCGTGCAACTTTGCAAGGAAACGATCATGTTGAACATTTAACAATTTTTTATTTGTTTACTTGACAATGCCATTTTCTGTGTCAAATAATTTGTTTACTTGACAATGCCATTTTCTGTGTCAAATAATTTGTTTACTTGACAATGCCATTTTCTGTGTCAAATAATTTGTTTACTTGACAATGCCATTTTCTGTGTCAAATAATTTGTTTACTTGACAATGCCATTTTCTGTGTCAAATAATTTGTTTACTTGACAATGCCATTTTCTGTGTCAAATAATTTGTTTACTTGACAATGCCATTTTCTGTGTCAAATAATTTGTTTACTTGCCATTTTCTGTGTCAACTAATTTTGTATATGCAAATTGATTGCAATGAATTACCTGGGGTTTTGTAGAAACATATCTGAGATATCTAAACATGTCCTTCTGAAATTATTTAAATTTGACATTTTTAAGATTAAGCTTTGCTGCAATTCATGTTTTTCATCAAAATGCACTCACCTTATTTGTCCGATGATTGAATCATGCAAGATGGTCCAAAAACAGTCTGAAGCATTCCATACGTTTCTGTGGTATTTTTTCCAAGTTTAAAACCGAATTTTATTGCATATTGTTCTTCTAAAGTGTCCTCACGTCCAGATTGCTGTGACAATCAGGCTTTAGTAGGATGTATTCCAATTCCTGCTGTAGCTGTTTATTTGAACCTGAAATCATAAAAATTGGCCAGTCATCGCATAAGATGTCTAGCATTAACACACTTAATTTTCAAGAGTCTTTGACAGTTTTTAATGCGTGTGCACACACACACACACACACACACACAAAAGTCTGGAAACTTATTGAAGGTACCTCATATCTAAACATGTCCTTCTGAAATGATTTAAATTTGACATCTTTAAGTTGAAGCTTAGCTGTAATGTATGTTTTTCATCATAATACGCCCACCTTATTCGTCCGAGAAGATTCTATGATTGAAAATATAGATGGTATATGATAGAAAGTTAAATAAAAATGCGCTTTGAACTGATAGGTGGGCGGATCTTTTGCGAAATCAAAAGAAACCTCTTGAATCTAATGTCAGCCTAGTTTTTGTAATGCACGTGCTCATGGCAGAGAATTTGTGTGTTATGTAGCATTAGTTCATTCAAACATGTTTCAGTAAAATATTTTGTGCAATTGATGTGTTTATCATTCGTTTCATATATAGTAAGTTATAAAATATATATGGCAATTAAGCTACACAGAATATTCCACGTTTCATCCATGCTAGGATTCATCAGGCTTATATATATATATACAGAGAGAGAAAAGGAGAGAGAGGGGTTAATATTATATATAAAGCAAAAGAATATGATTTAAACAATCATTTATTTTGACTCTAAGAATTCAACCTCAACAACTAATCATTGTACGATCGTTTCTGAGACGATGAAATTTTTTTATTTGAACAAAGCCTCCTCATCAGCGTCGGGATTCAACATCAAATAAATTAAATGATTAACACCTAAATGAGGATATCAGAAGATTCTAAAGCAATCATCATGAATCTCATCTTCTGTTTGGTGCGGATTGTGAACCCACGTAACTTATTTTTTCGCTATTCCTTCTGATACGGTACACGTTGGTTGATGGACGTTGAGAGATGTCCAATCAAAAATATTTCCTCTTCATCTTTTGCCTTCTAACATACTCTCAAAGCATTACTTTGACAGACCAGTGACAGATCGTTTTACATGGCCAAAAAGTTTAAGGGTTTTACTTTGGTTGGTTGGTTGGTTGTTTTTGTTTTACGGCATATCAACCCTTTTCGGGTTATTTAATGCCGAATCCAAAGATTTTGAAGAAAATTTTTTTTTAATAGAATATATCTGTTGTTTTCACGTCGGTTTCTATTTAACCCATAGTTGGGACCCTAACAGGTACTACCACTCTGGGTCAGAGTGGACCTGGGAGCAATGGTAATTAAAGGGTGGCTCCACACTCCCCAAAGCCCACAAGCTGGGGCCTCACCACTGGATATAGTTTAAGGTCATATCCAGGACCCCCCCCCCCATTGAGGGACTTTTACCCTCTGCATGGGGGCAGTCGGCGTATTCTAATGCCCCACCGACAGGGCCGGTTTTACTTTGGATTTTATCAAGTAGAGGGGCTAGGGAAGTAGTTTGTATTGAGGGTGGATGTATCAGACGATGTATATATGGTATTTTCAGGATGAGTGTTGATGATGCTGTTTTTTTAATTTATTTTATTTTGATATTTCGAGCAGTCCTCCACTCTTTATCAAAAACTGAAACGAATTTAAAAAAATTTTTTTTCATTTTTTTCCTTTTGTGACAAAGAGCGGGGAACTGCTTGAAATATCAAAATAAATTCAAAAACATTGTTTTTATGCTTCATACACTACTATCACCATCACCACCCACTCTGAAAATTCTTCTATGTAGGATAATATATATATATATATATATATAAACAAACACACACACACACACACACACATACTAGTTATTACAAGGTGTGTGGAAAAAGTATCTAATATATAAAAATTCACCAGCTAAATTCTCAATTAGTAGCTTACATCCTACAAAATGGACATTTCTTTCGGAATAGCCAATCCGTTAGGAAATTTTTTGTGTTCAGAAACAAGACTTCAAATTCTAATCGATTTTATCGATTACATACTATATTCAACTGTGAACATGTTAAAATAACAATTTTCTTCTACATACTATATTCAACTGGATTTTTCCATTTTATTATAACAGTTTTGTTATCAACTTACTGTTTACCTCTTTTTTAAAATTCGTTAGATCTTAATTTTTATAATAAATATCAACTTTTCTTTTTCCTTTTGGTTAATAATTTCAAAAATGTAAAACGTAGTTTTGTTGGATGTAAAAAGAAAATAACAAAAAAGTTGAACTAAAACGAAAGTAATTACTCCAGGGCAATTACAATAATGTTTGAACCAATTTTTATTTTCACAAAAAAAAAAAAAAAAAAAAAAAAAAAAACAATAAAATGCTGAAAATGTAATTTTACAAAAATATCTAATAGATTTATAAATATTTGTTGCAAAACAAAATTGAAAATACACACAAAAAGTTAAACATCTTTATTCACGCTAATACTATTTTTTATGTTGTAATAATGAAACATTGACGTTATTGTTTTTCTTCCTTTGCAAAACTCAATCATGTTGTGAACATGTTTAAACAATAACAATTTTCTTCTACAAAATAATCAAATCAAACACCATGAATAAAAAATTTGCAGACAAAGAACTTGAAGCATATAAACATCTTGCCAAATTACTGGATTCGGCGTTAAATCTAAATTCACCATCTATACATTCTATTATGTTTTCTTTCTTTATGGGAAATAAAGATATGAAAATGAATATAGAGGAGTATAAGAGCAATGCAAGGAACCGGATGTTGAAGTAATGTGATGAATGAACAAAAATGGACAAACGAAAATATATTTTTTTTATTTTTCAAAACAATTACAATTCCAAATGAGTAAACATCGACTTTTGAGGATTACCGAGATGGTGGAAGTCTTTAATATTTCGAAAATATCATCTTTTTTTTTTTTTTCAAAAAGAAAGTAACCAAAGAATGTTAAAATAATGGAAAATATTGCAAAGCCGTAACCAAAAGTGGGATTAGTTGTCAAGCAGAAATAGGACATTTTTTTTAATTACTCCTTATCTATTATCATCACTACCATTATCATTTTTTCCGCTATTTTTTTATTTGGTTTAATTTTAGTGAATGAAGAATAAGCTAATTCAGGTCGGAAGTAGCAGTGGTAATAACACTTGTTAAATTCACTACGTGTTGTTTTATATATTGGACTAGCCGGGGAGAGGGGGCGGGTGTTGTTTTATATATTGAACTAGCCGGGGAGAGGGGGCAGGTGTTGTTTTATATATTGAACTAGCCGGGGAGAGGGGGCGGGGGTTGTTTTATGTATTGAACTAGCCGGGGAGAGGGGGCGGGTGTTGTTTTATATATTGAACTAGCCGGGGAGAGGGGGCAGGTGTTGTTTTATATATTGAACTAGCCGGGGAGAGGGGGCAGGTGTTGTTTTATATATTGAACTAGCCGGGGAGAGGGGGCAGGTGTTGTTTTATATATTGAACTAGCCGGGGAGAGGGGGCGGGTGTTGTTTTATATATTGAACTAGCCGGGGAGAGGGGGCGGGTGTTGTTTTATATATTGAACTAGCCGGGGAGAGGGGGCGGGTGTTGTTTTATATATTGAACTAGCCGGGGAGAGGGGGCGGGTGTTGTTTTATATATTGAACTAGCCGGGGAGAGGGGGCGGGGGTTGTTTTATGTATTGAACTAGCCGGGGAGAGGGGGCGGGGGTTGTTTTATGTATTGAACTAGCCGGGGAGAGGGGGCGGGGGTTGTTTTATATATTGAACTAGCCGGGGAGAGGGGGCGGGTGACTGAAGGTGTTGAGCAAAAATAAAAGTAAAAGTAGTAGTAGGCAGGCAGCGAAGGAGGAAAAGAACTTCAAAAAATTAATTTAAAAAAAAAAAAAAGATAAAGAGGTGGGATTGAACTAGAAAACATTGGGTAATTAGTCTTCCTCACTAACCATTAGGCCAAAGAGGATAGTGAATTCGATGTTGGTAATTAACTTAAGAATCAAGAGTCACCACGCATGCGCAGAAATGAACGTTGCTTGAAAACCTGGCCTGGGGCCAGTTAAGCTTCCCACTTTCTGTTTTGCTATTTGCTTCCCCACGAAAGCAAATTAGACATAAGGTCGTTTTTAATGTGTGGGAAGACCAGCCCTCCTAAAAAGGAAGCACTCTGGCAGTGTCCAAATGAATAGTAATTGTCTCATTATGAAGAGTTTCCCCTACATTGACCAAGGACAAATTACAGAACAGATACTACCCGGCTCGAAGGCCAGGTGGTTGCGTGTTTTCATTTGATTAGTTTCTCTGTTTGTCTTTTTCATATAAATAAATTCGAAACGAGGGAATTTTTTAAAACTCAATCAAAAAAAAAGACAGAGACAATGTCTGTTTGCAAATCTGAGATATTACGATTTAGGAAGTATAAGAAAACTTCTCATGGAATCTAACAGACGCGAGAACCATGACGCAAAAAGCCTTTCATGAACATACACAAACATGGGCGTCCATTTTGCCTTATATAGATGGATATAAAACAGATCACAAATACGTGATTTCTAAACCTTCATAAAGTCAAGTTAAATATTGTTAATGCAAAAGTATGAAAGTAGACGAGAGACAAATTGATTCAACTTATTAAAATTTCTCAAAAATGATTTTCCATTGGTTTTCATAGGCATGGCCAAAAAATGGTAGAAATCCCAAGTTTTTTTTTTTGTTTGTTTTAAACGAATAAAAATCTATTAAAATCTATTATTATTGAGCTACTTTTTTTTCCAGAAAAATAAAAACCTGAATTTTATCATATAAAAAGCAAATATAAAACTTTTCTATTTTTAATAGAATTTTAAATTAAAGAAAAAAAAAAACATTCACCGCCATTTTTGTCTCTATGGATAACACATTTACATTTTTTTAAAAGGTTTTTGAATCAATTTTCTTTATAAAATTTTTTTTTTGTTTAAATAAGATTTAGGATGATTTGCTATAAGAATAAGCAAAAATATTATAACATAAGTTCCTGAATTTCAAATAATTTAATCTTTTCTCTCACTCTATAGATTTTGCGTGGCGAAATTAAAAAATCCAAAATTTAATGATAGTTTCGAAGAACTAGGGTAACCTTTACATGAATAAATGAAGTCATTTAGTCCTGTAAATTTCCATGTATTTTTATTGTTTGGTTTGATGATAAAGTTAAGAATTAACTTTATAAGGGTTTAATTTTTTTTTCATAAGCGATACATATTTGTTGTTTACATAACTCCTGAAGTTAAGCAACGATAAGGCTGGCCAGTACCATATGGGTGACCGTTTTGGGAATGCTAAGCACCACATATATTGGAGACAACTCTTGCATTTAGTATCATGCTTGGTCGTCTTGACCCTGTCTTGCCATCAGGATCAAGTATTTCTAAACAAGAGAATGTGGTAGATGCAAGTCCTTCACACTTTAAACTAAGTAGAGCACAAGTACCAGCAAAAAGGAAAAGGGGGAGATAACGACTATTTGTAGGCCTTATGGTCTTCCATAGGTGAAGAAATATCACATTATGACAAATTGCTGAAAGAAATTATCATATTTTTAGCAAAATGTGCAGTTATTAATCGATTTTTTTTTCTTTTTTGGTATTGATTCTTGAAAGCATTTTTCTATTTAATGATATAATAGCAATATTGGGCTCACTAAAAGAAAATTAATTTTTCAAAGATTTATAGGTAGTTTTTTTTGTAAAAATAATGAAAATATATTTTTCTTCACTGAAAGAATAATTATTATTAACATATTCAATGAATTTCACACTTCAAAACACAATGGATGAAGAAATTAAAATTAAATTCAAAATTCAGATTTCCAACCTTAAAATCTGATAGTGTGTAGTTTTTTTTATTTACAATCCTCACCCTCCACACAATATATTTTGTTCAGTTTTGGCTGATTATTTTAAACCTATTTGTAACCACAAATAAAGAAGGGGAGGGGTTAGTAAGCAAAAAAATATACATATATGAATACCGATTATGAAAAAAAAATCCACCGTTATAAAGTTCATTCGTCACTTAATAATTGGTGAAATTTTTGTATTGATTGGATAATTGTTTGAGTTTTGGTAGATTTTTAAAGAGGGACTCCATCAAAAAAATACTTATCCCTCCTTCCATTTTGGCTGTGCTTAGTTCTCAGAGACCACTGATACAATCTCTAGTATTACATATATTTTTATGAGAACAATATGGCTTTAATTGTTTTGGGGTATATTCTGGGTTAAAAATAATCTGCATTCGCCAAGGCAGATTGAATTGGCTTCCTCTAAAATTAATATTAAATTTCCCAGCAGTCCCCAGTCACATGTATCTCTTCGTCAGAAGAGATGACGCTGTTCGGTTTTTGCAGGTTTGAGGTTCTCCTACATACATCACCTGGCTTAACATTGCTTAACTTTATTTAATGAGAACTGGTGTGTAAATGTGATTATGCCGTGATTATGACTTGGTAAACAATGCAAAGTCTGCGTTAGTGGTTTATCTGTGCTTCTTAATCAAAGCAAACATCTTATTCATGCACTTCTGTCGTATATAATTTTGAAATGAATTCGTTTTGTAAAATACCCCCTATTTTACTTGCCTCCCGACTAGTATAGTAACGGGTCTGTTTTTTAATGCGGGGGAAAAACCCAGCTCCCAAAAAGGGGCATTTGGGACAGAAATAGAAATTGGCTCGGTCCATAAAGATTTCTCCTTTACTAACCATGGAAGGAAATGATGACATGTATTACCAGGACAAATACTATATTTTGTATCTAAAGACTAAAAATAAAATGGAGTTGTATTACTATAGACCCTGTTCCGGAGTGCATATTCCAACTAGTAATAGCTATGTGTAAAATTTCTGAACCCTGAGGGCAAATATCCTTTGATTTAGGAATCACTGTTGAAGAAGAGATACTTTGAAAAAAAACATCTGTCCTTCTGACTTGTCTCTTTGTGATTCATATATATATATATACTAGCATGGGTGCCCAGCATTGCCTGGGTGTTTGGAGGTGTGTGTTGAGCAAAAAAAAAAAAGTGGTAGTAGGAAGGCAGGCTCGAACCTGTATCGTGAAGGAGGAAAAGAATGTGAAAAAAAAACGTGACGTCTTTGCTGTTATGACCACCGCCAAACTGGAAGTGACGTAGGTTTAAATTAAGGCTAGCCAATCGAAAAGAGGGGATGACTTTCGGAAATATTGCCAAAAAAGCAACCTCTCCCTGTAGAAAAGTGCCCAGTTGAGGGTGAAGAAATGAATGTTTTTAGTCAATTTTTCGGTGTTTGTCATTTGAGGGGTCGAGCTTCAAAACGATACTAATCTTGTGAAAATCAGTTGCCTCTGTCAAAAGTTTTAGGTAGACATGCAAACATGCATACATAGATTTATATATTTGTAGCTCAAATCTTTGACCCAAATCGATTAAAAAGCTGCCCCTATCTCTGAATGCCCTTTATGTAAAATTTCAAATGTTTACACTAGAAATTGTCTTTAGTAATTTGGTAGAGACCGCAGAGATCAATTTTTTTTTTTAACTTTGACCCCTATTATGACCCCTTAACATTTGTTTTGGGCTCAAATCAAGAGTTAAGTTAGATCCATGTCCAAGAAACCTATATCTAAAATTTCAAGTGTTTAGACCTAAAATTGGCGGAAGAGTTTGGTAGAGTTCTCAAAGGTCAAATCGTTGAACTTTGACCCCATAACAATCAAATTTCTGTCCGAAAACGGATTACAAAGACTTTTCTAAATCTCACTACCCTCTAGATCAAATTTTGAGTCTGTAGACTGAAAGTTGACGGAGTTATTATGTAGGGAAATGTACACACACACACAGACACTTTCACTTTTATAGATATATAGATATAATTTCTTGTCATCATTTCGTCTTGAAAATACTCTCCATATCTTTTCATCTGTTTTTTATTTATTGATTTTTTATTTATCCTTTTATTTCTAAAATTTTTTCCACATTTTGTAAACAATTCTCTGCACAAATTTTTTTTTGTTGTTTTTTTTTTTGTTGGTGTTTTTTTTTTTTTAATGACTAGTTTTCATGTTTCATGTTTCAATTAATGCGAGTACCAGCAAATTACTAGCTTTGCCATCATATTCATTTGCTAATATTTTTTCTCTGCTGAGAAGAACGCATTTCTTTGAAACTCTGTGGATTAAGGAAATTTCAATATATCTTATTTGAGTATTCTGTCAAACAATAAATTCATGTAAAATATAATTTACAGTCTTAAATTTGTGTTCTTTTATATGTATATATATAACAATGGACTCTCTCCTGTCGATTTCAACATCTGAAGTTCTGCCACAACAACTAAGATATTCGGAAATCCACACAGATGATTTATTTATAGTGGTGAAAGTTTTGTGTAGAACCAACCACACTTTTTGGTATTTGCCACAAGACAGAGCATACAGCAGACCACAAGGTTTTACATCAGAGTTTTTCCTTCTCATAGTTGCATGTCTTGACGTAGACATCTCTCTCAGTTAATTAATGCATCCCTAGATATCAATCTGGAAATTTCTATGACTTTGCACAGTACATACAGCACCTAGCCTTCACAAATGCTTACCCATCTGGTACTGGCCAGGCTCATCGTTGCTTAACCAAGGTTTACCCCATATATTAGGCCACAGGGAAGACAACCGAAGCAGCAGAACTAAAGCTACACTATATATACAAATGTAGGCAAATTTGGGCATATTTTGTTGGTTTGAAGATATAGTGTTTTTTTTACCAATTGTCATAAAATTTTTACCATAGAATAGTATTATAATCTTCAAAAAGTATGCAAATTTTTATGTAGTTTCGCCCCATAGAACAAAAGATATAAGTATTTCAATATTCAATTTGGCTAAGAATGTGTGTGTATATATACATATATATATATATATATATATATATATATATATATATATATATATATATATATTTGGTAAAACTGCTCCTTTGTAAGGTCTGACGAAGCTGTTGGATCGTAAACATGGTCCAACATCCGAAACATATGTAACCAAACAGATAAAACGGTAATAAAAAAATAAAACATATATATATCAGCCTTTTTAGCAATTTTATAAGTTCCAAATCTCAGCGACTATTCATCAGAATTTAACAAATGAAGGCTTGTTGGAAAGGTAATGACCTGAATTGTGTAGTGAACTGTGTGACATTTGCCGTTAAGGTGGGACATTAAGGGATCATCCAGAGCCTATTTTTGGCACTTTTTACAGCTATAAAATGTTTCAACATAGATATAACACCTTTTTTGGTAATTGTTGCTTAACTAAGGTTTACTCCATTTTGCTATATATATATAGATATAATATATATATATATATATATATATATATATATTTTTTTACTCAAAGCTTCTTTAGACTATATATTGGATTTTTAGCTATATATGGCTAAGTTTCCTTATCTGTTTGCCTTTCTGATACCAAAGGTACTTAAGCTTTTATGCATTTTTATTCTCATAGCATTTATATGCTAGTTAACATGTCGCAGAACTGATCTTGTAATATCGTTATTAAATTTACTTATATGTATTATTAATATTTTTATTATATATTAGTATAAATAGTAACCGTACTGGTCTACATTTTGTTATTGGGGAAGTGGTATTTTCCACTGGGGAGTCATGTATTTTACAGCTGTCCTGTTTTTTAATCTCCGAAACAGCTACATGGCAGCTGATGATCCCCGTTTTCTATTTAAAAATTTTTTAGTTAAGGTTTTTTTTTTATAAACTTTTTAGTTTAGAAGTAGGATTATGTAGGTGCTAAGTCTGCATAGGTTAACTTTAGTTATTTTTTATTTTTTTATTCTGAGAATTTAAACTGCATTCTTTATTTATTTTTTTTTTTACTCAAAGCTTATATATATATATATATATATATATATATATATAACCATTGTTTTTTTCTTTTTATTGATTGTTGTTGATCCTAGCCCATTGTTGCTACCATTGGGCTTGTGTTCCTACACAACCTATTATCTTCTGTTTATTCAATGTCTATTGAATATATGTAATTGTATGCCTGGGGAGTGGGGAATGAAGAAGGTAATTTCAATATTGGATGCCTTGATCTTTTTGCATTTGATAAAAACATAAAAGAATATATTTCTGCTTTTCTATTTACCACCTAATTTCACATATCTCCATTTGAATTGCTGGGCGGAACAAAAACTCATTCAAGTCTAGATTCATTTCACAATTGATGCTTCACTTTAATAATACACGGTAGAACGATAAAGTTGTTGCACTAAAGAAAACAACACTATAGCTTTATTTTGCAACTTTTATTGAAAAAATCAATTCGAGTAACTTGATTATGTAATAGAGCTGACATCTATTCAATGTAGCCACCTTCAGCCTCAATCACTGCCTCGATACAGGTTCAGAACTAGGAGCATGCCTTTTCCACAAGCATCTGCGGGAATTCGGCAAATACTCGATAAATGGCGGCAATCAGGCTGGCTTAAAGTACTCCTGCGGGTTCAGGTCAGGGGAGGAGCGGGCACCAGTGAGAGAAGGGTGCAAAGGCATAGCACTTCTTCTGAAGCCTGGGTCTCCTTGCAATTGTGGGCCTGCACAGTCCTGCCACACCCAGGGTCTTCTAGCGGCCATCTGATTGCATGAGGGGATCATCACACTTTTCAGCATATCCAGGTACACTTTCGTGTTGATATTCAAGCAAACTTCAAAGATGTTAGGTGACATTATGTGGCCCTTACTAGAAACTGCACCAAAGACCATAACCATGGCCAGAAACTTTTTCATCACCCTGAGCACGTCCCTGTCATTTGTGGTCATCCAACAATGCATTTTGAGGGTGCCGGCAATAGTCCTGTTGTCAGAAATTGGATTGGTGGAGAGCATGAGTTGTACAGCAGCGCATCTCCACTCTCGCTTGTCGAACATTGTGTCACTTTCACACATGTTAGAAGGTTGCTATCACTTTTGGGATTTGTACATAACTGGTCAACAAGTAGATGGTCGACAACAAAAAAAGAAAATAGTTTTTCATCAAACAGAAATGGAATCATGTCTTCTTTTCTAGAGTGACAATTGTATCGTCCCACCCTGTATGTGCTAGCTGTGTTTAAACTATGCAGTGTTTGCATGTAATATAAAGTACAGCATTTGAAATTTATCATTGAAATTGCTTATTATTGTTGCCAAAGTTAAAATAACTGTTATTCATATTGAATCCTTAATCTACTTAATCTTCTGTAAAATTCACTTTGTGTGTGTGAGTTCCTTCCTCATAGGTTCCGAAACGGTTTAGCCTACCTTTTGCGAATTTCACACAAAGTTAATTTATATGTCTGGCAGTGTTCTTGGATATGTTTTGTACAGAAATTCATCTGATAAGTATTGAAAAAATCCGATCTTAAAAATAGTCTTTTCTCTCTTATAAAAAAAAAAGCATAATTTTTACAGGGGAATATTTTACGTTACACCGACCAAAGAAAATAAAATATCAGCAAATCATTTCTTAAAAACAACAAAAAACAGATTCATTGGCATCTGGAGATATAGCTCAGTAGTAGAGCATTCAACTACGGATCGAATAAGACCCTGTTCAAATCTGGGTGTACCGCACCATTTTATTTTAATTTTTTCTTATTAATGAGTTCAATTTATGATAATAGAGGAGGTACCATTTAAAATCACTGCAAATCATTTCTTCGTTTGCATATTTTAAAACTAAACATTAATTAAAACTGACTTTTCCAGGACATTCATTGTCAAGCCAAAATATCAGCTGACGAGATATTGTAAACAAACACAGACGGAATTTGATGAAAAGTATTATCATTTTTTATATTTTTTTTGCAAATTACTTTACCATGCAAATTATTCCTCATAATATTCAATAGATTTCTTCTATAATACATGCACAATTTGCATAAATTAAAATATGTTGAGGCATATCGTACAACCAGCTAGTTCTTTATAATTGAAAACATTAATAAATGTTACTTTTCCTTCTGTACAATATTATAAATTATTTTTTTAAAAATCTTTTAATAATAAAGTTGAGATTATCTTGATAAATTTTTTTATGTCAAATTTCAAGATGAACATTGTTTTTTTAATTGTTGATAACATGAACTGACATTTCCATTGAAAACTGCCATTTTTGTTGGTTTCCATTTTTAACAACATTTTTCTTTTGTTTCATCTTTCTTCATTGCAAAGCATTAGCAAAATGAGGTAAACCTGCATTCATAAAAACATCTCTCTTTATAAAATTATGTTGATCAAATTTTAAAAGATGGACCTAAATTGCTTCTAAGCCAACAAATGTTCACTTATTGTCAGTATAATAACATACTTTGCTACAGTTTATTTTAAAAAATTACTAAGTCCTGTTTAAATTTATATTATGAATTGTTTTTAGCTAATCATCAAAATAGCTTATTTTCAAAGTTCTGAATTTTTTAGATTAGGGCTGATTGTTTAAATTACTTGTATTGATCGAACTATTGTTCTCATCTTGAGTGTTATTTGTGTAACATTTTGAATGTCAAACCAACTGAAACGTTGCACAAACATTGCACAAACACTCAAGATAAGAACAATAGTTTGATCAATACAAGTAATATAAATTCATTTTTAATTTGTTATAACATGACAAATAATTAACATAATCAATACTTATTTAACTCAGCTTTGATATGTGATCAGGTTCTTTTATTTTCTTCATTTTTGACTACAAACAATACGAGTTCTGTTATAAGCTAAGTCTGTTTTATAACACGGTTAGCCGGTCACTGAGGTGTGACCGACAGACGTGTTATAGTCAATGCCTTAAAGCGGTCTCGGGAAGATATGAAGATGGCCGTCGTCAGAGTCTGTAAGAAGAAAAGCTGTGTGGCTCCTTCTTCTCCCAAGATGACTTTTTCACTCTGGTGGCGTTCTGGTTGGAATTTACTTTCTTCATCCTCCGGACCGCTTCATTGCTTCAATGAAGGCATTTATGGCAGACACAAAAACGACACGCGACATAATTGCAATATATATGAAATATAACTATTTTATTTTACATTATGGATACAATATATGTTACAAAAACTTTTACAATTTACATATCTTCAAAACTAAACTAACTAGCCTAACTAGCATTGAGGGAGGGGTGCTCTCCCCCCCCCCTCGTTTACAGAGAGACAAAATTGTGCGTGCTCACCTCATGATGGTCCGTGCAGAAAGAGGCAGAGCTAGAAAGGGAATTATGGAATACGTTTCTCTGTATCTCTACGCCCATGGCCAAATCACCACTCGGCCATGCTGTCGAGTGTGTTAGAAACAGTGGCACTGAGAAATAGTGCCACAGTTTAATCTTCTTCACCACAAACAGATGGACTTAAATTGAACATTTTGGCAGCTTTCTGCTCAGTGTCCATAGCAAACAAGGCTATCTTGAAATCGAATATCAACAAATAATTGTCATAAATCGCCCCAACTTAAAAATGCACCAAACATTGATTTTAGTATTTTTTCATTTTCTTTTGTAAAATTCAATCATGTTCTACAAAGCTATAAATTATAAACAATTTTTCTCTATCAAACAACCAAACAAAACAACCAAACAAAACACCATAAATAAATATTTACAAATATAAACAACTTGCGGCATAGAAACTTTTTTCTAAAATTACAGAATTCGGCATTAAATAACCTGAAAAGGGTTGATATGCCATAAAACAACCAAACAAACCGAAACACTCATCTTCATTTAACTGGCAACTAATACAACTCATTAACTGTTATCCTCGAGTGGCTTTAGTAAGTTATGACTTTTTATTAAAAACAAACGTCTTTTTTGAATATTGGCTGCATTAGGCAAAAACCAACTTTTCTGAATATACAAAATATTCTTCCATCAAATATGTCCTAAATTGCATAAATCCATAATTTCTTGTTTTCATTTAAGTTTGAGTAAAACTTGTCAGTTTCATCTGCCATTCGTACAAGCAAATGTCAACAACATGTGAAAATTCTGTACTAATTTCGTACAAAGAATTTTTGGCATCAAATGACATGATTTCTATCGTGGAAACACTCTCTCATATGGAACCATTAAGTAAGGTTACACCGTCTTTAGATCTCCCATCGCACTGTGTGTCGCTGCCAAGAAAAACACATATTGCTAGCAATCGGCTGTCCAGATGTGTGCATTGGCCATATTCGACGTCATTACACTGGCGTGTATTCACTCCAGTGTTTGTCATTTGATCCATCTAAGCAATAACAAAAGCTGCAAATCCAAACATGGCCGACAACTTTTTTTTAATGTTAAATCACTGTACATACTGTAAACAAGTCCTGGCATAATTAATATTGTATCCTATTTTACTCATGCGATTGTGAATTTTGTACATTTATCAACAGATTTGGTGCATAATTAATTACAATATAGCTATTCTTGAATTGGAAGCCATGTTTAATTTCAGAAGAGTTTCCAATGGGTAACTATTCTGTACAAGTCCTGGAGATGAAAAATATTCAGAGTTTTCAGTGAGTCGCTGTTCTTTACAGGTTCTGGAGTTTATAATTTTGCAAGCAAAGAGCAAAAAGACCTTCTCGTGTTGACATGTTGACATAAAAAAAATTACATACTGGTATGCTAAAAGATTTAATTTTTATGGAGCAATTCTGGTTTCTGATTGGTTGATGACAGAACATGAATTAATTTGATTCATCAGTTCCTATCGGCAGCGTTTATAAATAGAATCTCCCAGCTTTCATTATATATAAAAAAATATGTACTTTTAATCATCTTATTACACCCACTTTACGCATTTTTATGTTAAATTTTAATTTTTATTCATTTTTCATATTTGTTACTGGTACTTAGTTGGCGCTATGGTTAGTGTTATGTTTGCAAGTTGAACCAAATAACGTATAAGGCAATACAAATGAAGACTCAACAAACAAAGGTAGATCAATAAGAAGTGTATTAGGAAAAGTATATTTACAGTATATTTACATAATGGTTGTCCGGCAAGAGAGGCTTGCCTGGAGAACATATCTGCTCTCGGCTCAGCCTTCGGTGGCTTCTGGTTAACACACACTCAGACTAACCGAGTCTTATTTATGTGTAATATTATCCACATATGTAAATGAGTGGGTGCCACCACAACAGTTAGCGAAAACCATGTGGTGGTTTATGAATTTTAACATGGATATTTTTCATGCTAAAGTGTTTAGGAGAATTATTTTTTTAATTTATTTGCAGATTATTATCCTCATCTTTTATAGTTGTTTCACAACGTTTCGGCCAACTATTCCTCTGGCCTTCATCAGGTTAAAAAAAAAACTTGGATTTATAAGACGAAAAAATCCAAACTTAATCGCATTTCGGGCCCATGGCACAGTGGATAGAGATGTTCAGGTAAGCATTGTCTGAAGATAACGGTTTCAATCCTACTCAAAGCCGACCAAAGGATTAGTTAGTCAAAACATGGTGACATGACAACAACTATGGAAGGCAGTAATTGCTGAGGATGCAGTTGAATATTTAGCATCCCTATCTCATCGTGGTTAACAAACTGACAAAGGCCAGAGGAATAGTTTTCCGAAACATTGTTAAACAACAACAACTATAAAAGATGAGGATAATAGTCCGCAAATAAATAAAATATACAAATCACTCATCTCAAAGGAATTCCAATAATTGAATGATATAATTATTTTTAGAATAACATAATTCTCCTGGGAAAACCGATATTAAGCAATGTAACTGGATAAGCTACCATTTATGAATACCAGGTGGTGTATGTAAGAGAACGTCAACACCTTTGCAAGAACTGCAAACACTGTATGTTATCTCCCCTGACCAGGATATACATGTGACTGGGGACAGTTTGCAAATTTTATATTCCTTAGAAACTTCTGCCTTTGAAGAAAACCAGTTCAACCTGCCGAGGATGGATGCCATTTTGTGTTCAATCGATTGTTTGGGACTGTTAAGTCAGTTCTGCTCACACTAAGGATTTAAACTCAGCGTAACCAATTTTATAGTCTGTGACAGTATCCATTAGAGCGAGCTGACACCCATTTATTGCCATTGTGAACAGCACCTCATGCTGGGTGGAATTCATTTCAACAGAAAAAGCAATTTACTTTTTATGGATGTTTCAATTTCTGTTTTGTCTTTCTTTATTAAAAAGTTTGTTTTCACAGATTCGAACACAAGAAATGAACTCAGACCGATGGCTAATCAAGATAAGATGGCATCTGACTACTTTAACAACCAGCTGTTGTTAGATGCACGCACACGCACACACACGCACATTTGTGGGGAAAATATGGTTATTCAATTATATTTCACTCTTTATTTATACCAACCTTTTATTTATGAAGCTCAATGTGTGTTAATTATAACTACAGAGCATATACAACTTAAGGACAAAAAGTCTATATTCAAAATTCCAAGATGTTGTTCATCTTACCATTTATTTTTTTCAGCATATTAAAATGTTCAATTCTTGACAGCACCTGTTCCATAGTGCAGAAGCAGTCATATAATTATGTCAATTTTTAAATATTTTCCGCCCTGACTCATCAGAAGAATAAGGGCTCAATAACTTTAAAAAGAAAAGAAAAAACATTGGGACATGATTACATAAATCTGAAAAAATCTGCAACTTCGGATTTTTGTGGATTTATGTAATTTTTTTCTTTTCTTTTAAAAATTTATGGCTACTTATTCTTCTGATGAGTCAAGATGGAAAATATTCACAAATTGGCATAATATATGATTGTTTCTGTGCAACAAAACAAGTGCTGTCAAGAAATGAACAATTTAACATGTTGAATGAAATAAATGGTAAAATGAACATCTTCGAATCTGGAATATAAACATTTTGTCATCTATAAATATAAAAGGCAAAATGTGTGTGACCATTTCATGTATGTCTCGCAAAGGCTTCTTTCGCACACGCTCCCGGGTTCGTTACAATCGCTTAGAACTGTTTATATAGGTCCTAGATAATAATATCTAGGATTTAGGAAAGCGCGTAGCATATAGATTTATTTATATCGGCTTTTACAAAATTATTGTTATTTTGGCTTCTCGCGTGTTGATTAGGCTTTTTCGTATAAAAAGCGAAACTAATTCAAAGTTAACAACGAACAACGTTCTCGGCATCGCGCTGAGAAACGTCCAGAAGCAATCAGCTTTGATCAATGTGGAGACAAAGTCCTCTTATATCAGACAATTGCTAATCAGTCTGGAAAATGGGGAGCTGGTTTCCCCCTCCCCAACATCTGTTGGGGAAAAAACCAGTCAAAGTTGGGTAAACAAACCCAAGTTAACTGAGTGACTTCTATTTGACCTCAATAATTAGGTCAAATCGAAGCAGCAGAGTTAACTTTTATTGCTGCCACCTGTCAATAGTTAAATAAATAAATTCATACATGTTTCCCTTGTATGTCGCGGTGACCCAGTGGTTAGCATCGCACATTTTTTTTTAACACTTTAATTTCCAACTTTGCCTCAAGGGTTCGATCCTCATACTCACCTACCAAAACTTTTTTTATTTTACCCCCCCCCCCCCGGGAGTTTGGATTTACCCAAAACCACACACACCTCAAAACACCCGGGCATCGCCGGGTACCCCCCGCTAGTGTATAACATAAATCTCACCTGTCTGTTAAAATGTATGTATGTATGTTTGTATATCTGCCTAAAACTTTTGACAGAGGCAACAAATTTTCACAAGATCGGTATCATTTTGAAGCTCGACTCTTCGGATGACAAATATTGAAAAATTGGCCAAATCATAAATTCCTTCACCCTCAACTGGGCACTTTTCTACAGGGAGGAGTTGCTTTTTTCGTTGATATTTTCGAAAGTCATCCCCTCTTTTCAATTGACTAGCCTTAATTTAAACCTACATCACTTCCGAATCGGGGATGGGCACAACAGCAAAGGCATCAGGGTTTTTTCTCGCATTCTTTCCCTCCTTTGCAGTAAAGGTTCGAGCCTGCCTGCCTATTACCAATTTTTTGTTTTTTTGCTCAACATATACCTCCAAACACCCGGGCAATGCCGGGCACCCAGGCTAGTCTATTATATAAAAGGCAAAATGGCCGTGCACATTTGTGTATGGCCATAAAAGGCTTTTTGAGTGGGCGTTCTCACGTCGGTTAGATTCCAGGAGAAGTTTTCTTATACTTCCTAGATCGTAATATCTCAGATTCGCAAACGGACATTGTCTCTATCTATTTTTTTTATCGAGTTTTAAAAAATTCCCTAGTTTCGAGTGTTTGTCTTTTTTGTATAAATAAAACAAAACTAATTGAACACAATTGAAATAATGGCATTAAATGACTTAAATATTTCTTTGATATTTTTACATTAACAATTGTTTTCAAATATTTATTATCAAGTGTGCACGGTCATCATCGACTGTCATTACCTTTTCGGAATTTCTGGGGCTGCTTTTATGCTGTCCAAATTACTTATGGGCATTTCTTCTGTATGCATATCATGAGTCGCATCTTCCGCTTACTGCAGACTGCATACTCATGTGACTTATTTTTCGCCATTCCTTCCGATTCAGGACAAGTTAGTTGATGGTGCCTAACTGTTGAGAGATGTCCAATCAAAAACATTTTCTCTCCACATTCTCTTTGGCTTTCCTCTGCCTCTTTTGCCTCCCAACAAACCTTCAAAGCATACCACTTGTTATTTACTGTTTACTTTCTAATAAAAGTCCTTACCAGAATTCATTAATATGTTTGCATGAACAACAGTGTGTAAGTATTCAAACTAATAAAAGTCAACTTGAAATGAAAATTTCTGTAAAATACTCTGCTCACCTTTTAGTCTTGTTGTTTAAGTTTCAAATAACAATTTCCCCACTAAAAGATCGAATGAATGTATTTTAATAAAAATGCATCCGGTCCCCATTTCCTTATTCCACTGTGTGTTCTTCACGTTCCTCTAAGTTATAAATAAAACCAGCCTGTCAGTGTTTGCGCCATTTTGTACTGAAGCAAAAGAAATTGACATTAAACGCAGACAAAAAAGAATAAATTCTTTGACCATTTTTGAATGTAAAATGCTTTGTAGACAGAAGGTTCTTTCTTGTTTTCTTTTTGTTTTTATCTTTATTTTTGTTGCTTTTTATACTTTTATTTACAAACTGTTGAAATGTCTGTGAAAAAAAAAACTGTTGCCTGCAGATTGCTGTCGAGATCTCTTGTTAATATTTAGTCTAATCCCAACATGTCCTGTAACCATTTGTCTATAAGAACCAATTACCTTTTAGAGTTGTTCTTAGTGGTGTCATTTTCATGAAGTCTCCTTCATAGTGGCTCTGATATACTATAATCGTGTTGTTGACAGCATGTTGGTTCTCATAAGATCATCAAAGTTAAATGATGTTGAGCTTGGCCAGTACTAAATGAGTGACCATTTAGAAAGACCAGGCTTTGTACGTCATAGACATCTCTTAAAAGTTCAAATTGATCTACAAATCAATTGTATATGATATGTGTGCAGTTTAGGTGTAAAATGACCCTATGATTCTGGAAATGTAAACTTTTATTGATAGTACACACATGAAACTCTAATCCCCTTCTAAGTAATCTCCTCCGATTGCAACACACTTGTACCATTCCAACAACTTCTGGAAGGCCCCATGGAAGTCCTCTTGTATGAACTTGTCAATGACCCTCGTCACACACTCTTTCATCTTTGCAATTGTCTCATAACAACAGCCTCTAAGGTTTTACTTGATCTTAAAGAATAACCAAAAGTCACAGGGCGCAAGGTATGGACTATAGGGAGGGTGAGGAAATGTTTTGATACTCATCTTGGTGAAAAAGTCTGTGATAAAGATAGTTATGAACTGTGTATTCGCGCAAATCTTCCGCATCTTCAGTTCCTCACAAATCATTGTGTGTACAATCGCAACACTGACATCAAACTGTAACACTTATTGTCTCTATGAATACACTACAGTCCTTATACAAGAAATTCTTTATTTGGCTAATCAACTCTGGTGTTCTGACTTCATTACTCCTCCCACACCTCATCATCCTTCACAGACTACCTGCCTTCCTTTACTCTCTTATGCCACTCAAAAACTGATGCCCAATTCATGCAAGATGGTCCAAAAGTAATCTGAAGCATTCCATATGTTTGTGACATTTTTTTCCAAGTCTAAAACAGAATTTTATTGCATATCATATTTCTAAATGTCTTCACGTCCAGATTGTATTTTTTAAATTACCATCTGTGACAGGCAGCCTTTAGTAAGATGTCTTCCAATTGCTGCTGTAGCTGTTCATTTAAATCTGAAATCATAAAAATCGGTCAGTCATCTCATAAGATGTATGGCAATAACATACTGAACTTTCAAGAGTTTAGGACAATTTTAAAGGGCTGTACAAAAATGTCCGGAAACTTATTGAAGACACCTAGTATCAGCTACTTCAGAGCATTCACATTTTCTATAAATACTGGGACGGACTATATTAAGCGATGTAATATTAGCAGCAAAGGACTATGGCAACCATATCTCATAAAATAATTGTTTTAGGAATGTTGCTTTTGTGTAGTCCAGAAAAGAGTCTCTAATCCCATACTCTCTGCAAAGCTCCAGCCTCTGTCCCATCACTGGAATGTCCTCCAACGAGTGTGTTGCACTAGTATTCCTCTATGTAACTACTAGAGATCAAACTATGTATCAGCAAAATTTCACCCCTTCACTGCAGAAGTCTCCAGATGCAAGATGGCTTTCTACTCTAATATCTTTTTTCCTTGAACTGCAGACGTTTTGTGTTCCTTTCCTTTTTTCACTTACTATAGCAATAATATTTAGAAAACTATTATTAATCTGGACAGAAGGGGACGTTGTATTCTATACTTTCACCTAACAGAACCTAACAAAAGATACTGTGAACATTTAATTTAACTTGAGAATCATAAAAAAAAAAATGTTCCATAAACCTGTTTTCCTGTAATTAAATCTATTTTGATATTTTAAAGTTTGGTGGATTAGATTTAAGATGAATCCACATTTTTCCTATAAATGTTATAAAAAAATTTCCTTTGAATTGTTGGGTGTGTCAAGTTTTTATATAATGAAAAAAGAAGCGCTTCAATATCATAAGCACATATGTACTATCTATGATTTCACTCTATATCAATATGACAAGATGTTTGTATTTTCTTTTTTTTTTGTTGTTATCTTATAGTCGCTTATCAAGGCCTGGAGGTTACTCAAGGGTAAGGGTTAGTGAGTAGCATGATGATCGGTGATGGTGGAAATTGGATTATTTCATCTATTTTAGAGGGCAGCTCATCAAGAACTTGTTTACATTGGACTTGAAAACAACTGATAGTCAGCTGGGAAGCAGCTCCGTGGTATTGTGTTCCATAGACGAGCAGTTCTGAGAAAAAACGTTTTGCTCATGGAATTTTCGATTAGATTTCGGCACAGATAGAGAGTAAGGTGAATTGCTGATAATTGTTGTAGCTAGTCAAGTGTTTTTCCGCGAATTCCTTAAAGGGAGAAAGTTCGCTCAAACACTTGCCATGAAAATAACGATAGAGCAGAGATAGACTCGCTTTCTATTCAATTAATTCTGTTGTTTCAAAAATTTCAAAATATAATTTGCACATGAAAGGAGTGACTATGATGCGAAGGACGAAGTGTTGAGGCGCAGGAGTCAAATGTTTGGCAGAGACAAAAACAAGATGAAGCTGACAAGTTGTGTTGATGATGAGAATGCCGTAGCAGTGTTGTCAGTTTCCTGTTCTTTTTAGATTAGAATGATGTAACAGGTGAAAATGAAAGATGAGGATGAGAAGTAACTGCAGGAGGAAAATAGTTTTATTTTAACTTGTAAGTTATGAGTTCAATCCTTCTACAAGGAAAATACATTTTCTCTTCAATCATACTTCAAAATAAATCCCAATAAACAGTATTCAAGAAGAAATGCAAATACTTTATTGTTTGAATGTATTTTTAATGCGTTAAAGTTTTTATGTTTAATCTTTGATTCGCCATAGATTTTTGACAAGAGGGAAGGGTGTTACCCGGTCATAAAAAAAAAAAGAATGGGACTTGGGTGGCATCAGCCGGAAGCTAAACCTAAAGCAAAATTTTGTATGCTAAAAAAAAAAAAAAAAAAATAAAATTGACGTGTACTGGGCGCGAATTTGCAAAACTTAAGTTAGTAAGCGAACACATCATTGATGAGACAATCTTGTCGCAAATTTAGCTTTTTAAAACAAAAGAACATAACGATGGTTCGTGCATGCACAGTTTGCAAACAACGTTGAAAGTAAAGTTTTTATCTGCCCTGCTTTAAAACAAAATGGTATTTCTACACAAAATAATGGATGATTCTTTCCAATTTTTCAATATTATGTGTCTGAGAGATCGCTCTTTCTAACAATACTGCATTCATGCCTGTACGATGCAGATGACAAGTTTTTATTGGACATACGAACACACACACACACAGACGTTTACCTTTTATATAATAGAATACTTTAACGTTTTTTGTTTCCCTTGACTCTTCTTTGATCCTCAAACGTTTGTGTTCTATTTGCAGCCTTCCATATCAAATACAATCGTCGGTTTAATGTACTCCGCAGTTGAACAATTGAATTTATGACAGCTTGAACTATTGATCAGAATCGCTGAAATTTAAAAAAGGAAATGCTCAATTTAGAACAAGTTGCTCAAAAAAACAAAAAATCATAATTGTTAATGTATTAGAGGTCAATCATTTCTAACATTATGCTAATCAAGACTGTTTTTTTACATTTTAATCTGGTGCAGTTTTCTAGAATATCTTTGTTTACTTTTGTTATTTGTGTGCACATAAGTGCAACCATATATAAACATGTGTTGCATTAAATATTTACTAATAAATAAAACGCACACTTTTAAGTGTGCGTTTTATTTTCCTGAAAACAATGCATGTTGTTTCACTCTTGGAGGCCATGATTAACGATGTGATACAGTTTCCATTCTTTTAAACATAAACTGAAAACATTCAGGTTAGAAGAAAGAGACAACGCTCATCTTAAAATAGATCAATTATAATTATAAATAGCAATACACATGAAAAATTGAAATTGATTAAAACAATACATATTACATACTGCATAAAATCTTTTTAATTTTTTAAAATCTGACCAAAAATTAAGTTATGACTATTTTTATGATTTGCACAGTTGAATAGTTTTCACTTTTTAAGGTCATATACGTTTTATTACATTTTTATACTACTTTTGCAAGATTAAGCAATAACATTTGCGAGTTAAATACTTTTGTGCAAGAAACCAGAATATGTCACTGAAAATCTCCAATAAGTTTCCATCTAATTTGCAGTAAATGCATATAAATACAGGATGAAACGATAAAATTGTCGCCCTAGAAAAGACAGGATTTCTTTTCAATTTGATGAAAACCGGTTTTCTTCTCTTGATGCAGATCTAATAGTTGGCCAGTTCCCAAGAGCGATAGAAGCCGTCTGAAAGTGACACAATGTTCAACAAGCAAGATCAGAGATGTGCCATTGTACAACTTATGCTCTCCACTGATCCAAGTTATGACAACAGGACCGTTGCCAGCACCCTAAAAATGCAATGGTTCAATGCTTGAGGGCACAGCTCAACGAAGTTTCAGACCATGGTTATGGTCTTTGGTGTGGTTTCAAGGGCCATATCATGCCATCTAACATCTACAAAGTCGGTTTGAAAGTCAACACCGAAGTCAACACCTGGATGTGCTTAAGAGTGTGATGATTACCTCCTGCAATCAGGGCGTGGCAGCAGGACTCGGCGCTGGTCCACAAGTTCAAAGAAACTCTAGCTTGGCTTCAGAAGGAGTGCTACAACTTTGTACCCTTCTCTCACTGGCCCTCCCCCACCCTACACCACTGGACTACTTCGTTTGGTCATATGTCAAGAACATTATAAACATAACCTCACAAAGCCAGCCCAATCGCCACAATCTGCCAAGTATTTGCCGAGCTCCTGCCAGCACTTGTGGAAAAGGCATGCTCCGAGTTCCAGACCTGTGTTGAGGCAGTGACTGAGGCTGAAGGCAATTACATTGAATAGATGTCAGCTCTACTACATAATCAAGTTACCTGAATTAATTTTTTTTCAGTAAAAGTTTTAAAATAAAGCTGTAGTGTTGTTTTCTTTAGGGCGACAAATGTATCGTTCCACCCTGTATGTTGCAATACATTAAAATATGTATAAAAAAAAATGAAGTTATAGAATTCAGAATTGAATTGTAATGCATTTTATGTACAAGAAAGTGAAATCTAATATTAGGATTGTTTAAAACTGAATATATTGCATGATTTTTTTTGTATTATTGTAGATTAACACCTTCTGCAAGATCGCTCCTTTGCCCCCACCCTGAAAATATGTGATTCTCTCCTTTTTAGGCAATTATATACGAACACCCTGAAAAACGTACCAGAAAAAAATATAATTTTCAAAGGAAAAACAAATATCAAAATAATGACAGTTTACCAGAAAAAAAGAGAAGGAAGCACTATGAGCGTCTTATTTAGTGGCATAGCCATTTACCATTTTTTTTTTTTCACATGTTATATTTGTTTTTAATTAAATCTACTTGAAAGCCATAGCAACATTTAGTTCTGCTGCCCATATTAATACGAAAATAATAGAATGTCGAAACATCGATAATCGACTTCGGTAACGGATCTGGAGAAAATATTTTGTGTTCCACAAACTGCAGTGTAAACAACAATGGCAGCCTCACAACTTCCAGTCAAAAACCTGCCTGGAGAATATTCACAGGGAAAGCACTCAAATTAATTTATAAATTATTGTTAGTGGAAGATTAGTATCTTTTTTTTTTTCAAAAGTTTAAGTTTGGAAAACATAGCTTTGAAAATATCTCATCTGAAAGTTCCCAATAATGTTTATATAATCCATTAATTGTATCATATTCATAAACTCCCTGAATATTTTTTTTACACTAGTCGAATTCTTGCTATATTTTCGCAACTTGTTCCAGGAATTATTCTTTCAGTAAAAAAAATTTCAATGTTTATTGGAATGAGCTATCAAATTGGCATTTGTTGATTTCTTATTTAAAGAAAATTTTATGCATCACCAGAATTTTCAACAAAATATTGATTTAATTCCTTGTAAGAATTGAAGAACTCTTTACCTATTATGAAATTCGAAAACTAAATGAAAATATCTCGGCAGTGTGGAGGTGAAAGTACGGTATAAAAAGATTCCAACCAAGATATTAATTGATGATTTTGCAAAGGAGGGTGCAATTTATCTATTTTTCTGAGGCTGAGTTTATAAACTTCGTGTTTTTTAGAAATTATTTATCGATATTTAAATCGTACAAAAATGCATGCTAAAATATTTCTCAGTTTAAGGATTGAGTTATGGCTGAAAAAAAATTCTATTAAATTTATTTCATTAGCCAGAAGTTTTTATCTATCACTCGAATTGTATATTTCTCCCCCCCCCCCTCCACATTTCTGCCATATAGTATCTATCAGTAGGGATCCATCAAGTTTTCTTTCTCTCCTTTTTTATCTCTATCTCTCTTTATATACCTCTTTCTCTCTCTCCCCTGAATGTTAAAAAGATGAGAATAATGCATTCTAGACAAGATAATATCACAAAAAGTAATATTCATCTGACGAATGAAAGACCCAAATTTGAAGATTTTATCTTTTTACAGACTTTTTTAATTCAAACAAACTTACCTGAGCCTGATGGGTGACCCAACGGCTCACAATTTTTTCTAGTTTTAATTTCATTGGCCAGTTTCTGAATGCATTTCTAAATTCAGCCAATCCTATATAGCTGAGCCTTTAGGTTTTGCTAAAAATAAACTGTTTTATAATCTTTACAGCTGACTAAACTCGTTTTATTGTTTATTTCAATAAAACAAGAAATTTCAGATTGCTTGAATGATGAATGGAATGCGTTTGCTCAAACAACAAACCGAGATTGCTTGAATAGAGAAGCAACAGCAGCAGCCAATGGTCGTGCTGTAATTTGTCTTACTTAAATAGAAAAACCTCTTTTATCTTTTAGTCTTCATATTCCAGAAATGATGTTTCTGACAAAGAGAGGAGAATTGCTGTTTTCTGAATCAGAATCTATTCTATCTATCATTGGCAAGTTGTTTCATGTCTTGTCTGGAGCAGTTTCCATAAAAGAAAAGCAAAAGTACTCGTATAACAAAATGGTTATGCTACATTTTTCCCCTGCCAATTAATCAACTATCTGTTTCCTAAATAACTTCTTTTCATGTTAAACATGTCAAAATAACGTGTTTAGTTATTGAACAGCACTTGAACACCAATTTTTTGTTTGATAAATTGTCTTTTTTTGTTTTTTTACTTTGTACGATTTGTGTGAAAAGTAACTGAATTGGCATCACAAACAATTCATTTCAACAACTCCAAACAGCAAACTAGTTGGTTTCCCCCTTCTAAGTGGTCCACTTTCAGTCCAATGACTTTTCCTCCGTCTCTGCTGTGATTCAGTGCAATGCTGGAAGGATTCTTCTGGAATTCTCCTCAACACTATCAGACTCATCCTTTTGTCAGCTACCCGGTACTTATCAGACCAACATTGTACTTGGTGCTACCAGATCAGGTTGGCTAAAGATATTGGTTTCCTGACCTAAAATGCACAAAACGTTTGTTTTTGTTTTGTTTCTTTCTCTTTGCAAAACTCAATCATGTTCTGCAAAGTCAAAAACAATTTTCCACTACAAAACAACCAAACCAAACTCTGAATAAATATTTGAAGATACACAGAACCTGAAGCACAGAAACCTATTCTAAAATTGCTGGATTAGGCATTAAATAACCTGAAAAAGGTTGCTATGCCGTAAAAAAAAACAAACAGCATGGTATATCTTGATTTTGACCTTTTCCTTCATAAAACCATTCTCCGGTCATGAATATGCCAGACTTCAATGACATATAGCCCATATACGTACACACATTGCGACATGGGGAAGCTTAACTAACTACCAATATACTCTACTAACCCTAACCCTAACTCTACTACAATACCTGGATCAAAGCAGATTGTGTCTACAATATAATGTAATCAAAAAGACACACATTGTGTATATGAGGACGTGTCGCTTAACCCTCCTGAGTCGTGGGGTGGTTAAATTATTTCATGCAGCGTGTCTTGGCTAAGAATACCTTCGCAGCATGTCCTATCCCTTTCCAGACTCTGAGCACATACAGCACCTGGCATTACCAAATGGTCACCCATTTTAGTATTGGTCAGGCTCAACGTTGCTTAACTTAGGTGATCTAATGGGAGCCGGTGTGTCAACATGATTAGGCCACATATCTATCTATAAAAATGAACGTGTTTGTATATCTGTGTGTCTACATTTCCCTATGCAATAACTCTCTCAATTTTTAGTCAACAGACTCGAAATTTGATATACAGGGTACTGAAATTTGGGAAAATCTATGTGATCGGTTTTCGGCCAGAAATTTGGCTGTTAAGGGGTGAAAGTTCAACGATTTGACCTTTGAGAACTCTACCAAACTCTTCCGCCAATTTTGAGTCTAAACACTTGAAATTTTAAATATATGTTCCTTGGACATGGATCTAACTTAATAACTTGATTTGAGCCCAAAACAGTAAGTGTTAAAGGGTCATAATAGGGGTAAAAGTTAAAAAAAATTGACAGTTTTTTTTTTGTTTTGTTTTGTTTTTTTTTGCTCAGCATACACATCGCCAGGCTGAAATGCTAATATATATACGTGTGTGTGTGTGTGTGTATGGTACTGTGTAAAACTGAAATGACTGATGAGCGCTCGTGGCAGCATTTATATGCAGGTTTTTCTAACCTATCATTTTCCTGCGAATAGACGTGTTTAAACTGCGTGAAATTAAGAAACCTTACCCCATGTTTGATGTCTTGTTTTCTCTATTTTAAGTCCAAATAAAATTAGGGTGTATAACGCCCAAGAGCGTGTATTGTTTTTGTAAAAGCGCACCTACAACAAAAAAAGGCAACAACAGTCGAAAGGTTTGTTAGTGTGCTGATAGCATTAATCTCCACAATCCTGTCACAAAGAAATATTTTAAGCATTTATTTTTACATGGGAGTCATCACTTATCAAGGCCTGAAGGCCACTCGAGGATAAGGGTCAATGAATGTAAAGTGGTAGTGTAATAATGGTAAATAGTGTAAATTGGGTAGAATTTGATTATTCATGTGAACAGCTTAACAAGAACTTGTTTACATTGGATTTGAAGGCTTCTATGTTGTATTGAATTAGGAAGCAGGCCAGCAGAGCAGTGTTCCAAACGTGGCTAGTTCTGGAAAAGAAGCTTTGTTCATGGAATCTGTGTTTGGATTTAGGCACAGATAGTGGGTGGGCAATATAGTGGTGGTAGCCATTTTTGTGAAAGTTTGGTAAAGAGAGACCATGAAAATAAGTATAGAGCAGAGACAAGCTCGCAACATTCCTTCTGTGGGAATGAGATTGCAGGGAAGAGGAAAGAGCATCACCTAGTAGGTTACGAAGCTGGTTTTGCACCAAGCAGCTCCTGCCCAACTTGTTTTCTTTACGTGACAAAAATAATCTACAAGAAACATTCAGATTTTGAGTTCTTTTTGGCAAAAGTTGCTTGCATTTAAAATGTGTTTTGTATGCGTTACTCTTATTAAAATATGTACGAAGGGCGTTTCAAAAATAATGTCGCCTACTTTTTATTTTGCCTTAATAGATCAGAGAGGGATTGCAAATTGCTTTATTATGATGACGGAACTTAAGCATTCTGACGATGTGAGACTTCAAGAAAACAACCTCTATTATGGATGTCCGTTAGAAGCAGAGATGCATCACTGAATTCCTAGCAAAAGTGCATTGAGAATGGTGGTGTCTTATGTAGAAAAATAAATTCTGGAGCACAGAGGATTACCCGTTTTACTAATATTACTTCCGTCTCCGTAGCTCTTTAACTTTTAGAGTTAAAATAATAGGCTTTACTTTTATAACGACCCTCGTATATATAGGCAGCATTTTATCCTTTAGGCATGTTTCATTAAATAATATAGACAATTCTTATCTAAATAGTTTGATTCTGATCCTTTTTTTTTTTTTTTTTAAATTAGTTTTCTTGTTTCTGGCAAGAACTGGTTGATGTAACTGCCATAATCAATTTGAATCCGAGTACTTTCAGTTCTGTTCAGATCAATCGTCAGAGATGATTAAAGTAAAGATTTTAGGATAGGTGATTTAGGTGATTTGTTTTTCTCCACTCCAATTAATATTTTATTTACTATAATTATAGGTTTTGTTAGTTTTAAAGGCATTTCAAAATATTGTTATTGAAGCTTATTTTTTTAATGTTTTTTTAATTTTGCTTTCATTAGTAAGGCTTCTAGTCATTGAAATTCTTGCCAGAAACAAAAAACAACTGGAAAGCACAAGAATTGTTTACATTATTCAACTAGCAGGGAGACTCGACGTTGCCCAAGATTGAATGATGATCAACAAATATTCCACACTTCCAATATTTTTATTGTCATCAAAATCGATAAAATCGCTCATTTTTCAATCAAATCGATGGATTGCCTGCTTTAGTCGGGAACCTACCACACCAGAAAGAAGCTTCACATTGCTAAGTGACTTAGTCCACAATACATTGTAGGCTACTTTGCACTTTAGAGAACTTATTGTTGATTTTATAAAATTATCTTTATATAATGGCGTGAATTAAAGATAAAAACGCAAACATCAAGTACCATGCTTCAGTTGTGCCCTAAATGGAAACATTCATTTCGAATGCTGTTATATCAAAGAACCTACTGTTGACTTTATATACCGGGCCCCTCTGCTTGTGCAGTGAAAAAACTTCTCCAATCCACGTGATGTTAGGCTGTATAAGGTGTTCACTTTGGTCAGAATATGATTGCTCCTTTAATTGGATTTTTCGATTATCTATTTTCAATACTTATCGGAGGCATTTCGATAAAAAAACCTATCTAAGAACAGGCCCAGATACATAAAATACATTTGTGTGAAATTTCAAAAAGAATGATCTTGTTATTTGAGAGTCCATAGGAAACAAACCTGTGTACACACACACACAAAATGCGTTTTATATATAAGTAAAGATAAAATATATTAATGTTATTATATTCTTGACGTTTTTCCCTTCTGTTACAGGATTGATGGATTTTTTTTGTTTTGTTTTTATTTTCTATTTTTATTCATCCTGAACAATGAATAAGGCATGTTGCTATGGAGACATTGTGAAAGAAAAGCCAGATTTATAGGGCCCATCCTAAGTGAGGAGTTGCATTTAAATTTCTGCATGTTGGTATAATTAGGAAAACGGGGAACAAGAAAGAAATCCGAAAGGCTAGCCGTTCAAGAGATGTTAGAAAAAGATCGTTATAGAGCAACATCTAAAAGACATTTTTCTGCATTCAAGCCTAATAAGCTGAGAGAAGAAGGCACCTTGCCCAGAAGTCTGGTGACTCTTTCAACTTCTGCCACAGGTGACTTCTCAATTTTAAGGAAATGTGGCTCCCAATATTCAACAACAGCTGCATGCACAGAAAAAAAAGCAGCTGCACAACCCATTTGTTGGCCATCTATTCATCTGGCAAATGTTTGGGTGTAAAACATTTGTACATTTCAACGGAAAATGTAATAAATGTTGCAAAAAATTATTTAATCCAAAAGTGAATAAATAATAAATCTGGTAGATAAATAATTGAATCTATGTATATCTATAAAAGTGAGAATGTGTGTGTGTGAGGATTCTTCTCAACCGATATACTCAGTGAATTTTTTATCTACAGACTTGAAAATTGGTATATAGTGTATTCAGACATGTGGAAAACTTTTTAATTGGTTTTCATCCAGAAAAAAAACGGCTGCTGAAAGATCCAAATTAAAAAAAAATTGGTATGTGAAGGTCATTGAATTTTTATGTTTGCCAACTGGTTCACTAATGCACATGAATGACTGGTTTACATGATCAATTCCTCATGTAAAGAATAAGTAAGTTTGAAAACACTTTTTGAAGATTGTGTCAAAGTGGCCTAATGGTTATCATACTTGACTTACTGTCTTTAGGTTTTGGTTTCATTTTCGATCTCAGCTCGAGTATTTTTTTCTTACAAGAAGTGAACTATTTAGAAAAAACATAATACTTGCATGTCTCGCTTTCTAAATGAATTAAAAGATAATATTTATGCATATTTTATGACTGGGCAACGCCGGGCGGCCTGCTAGTAAAAAAATAAATCTGATGGATTAAAATGATAAAAAAATAAACCATTTCTATTTTGTCATCTGTTATTTTCATTTGTGAATGTTATTTTGTTTCTTTTGGATGCAAAAATGTTTGCATGATTTTTTACTCATATGAGAAATATCAGTTCTTGAAACGAAATAATTGCGATCAAATATCTTTAAAACTTGGAATTGGTAGCAGGTGAATGATGAGATTATTTGGTGCTGTCTCTCGTTATGGAATTGGTTAATGAAATTTCAAATCTTTGAAAATCTTGTGTCATCATGTATCCACTAATACTATTGGCAAAAGCTTTCATTTTAAATTTCATTATTAAATTAACCCATCCTCGAGTGGAATTTCTGCCTTGATAAATTCTAGGTAAAAATAAAAACTTGATGCATCTAAATGTCAGAAAGCCTTCTACTGTAAAAGTTTCTTTCATCTGACTACTAGACTTTGGAATTCTCTCCTCGTATCCTGCTTCCCTGGCTGTACTAATCTGCTGGACTGTAATTAGAACCGACATCTCACTGCTCAACTCTCCTATTAGATATGATCTGATAATAGCCGATTACATTACAAGTGGCAATATGCCTTTTGGAGGGTGAAAACAATAAAAGAAAAAGTAGCAACTTGTGTTTGATTATTTGTTTGCAGTCGTTTTGCATTAACTACCTGAAAATGGTTAATTTTCTTCTGAATTAAAATCAGATTTTTTATTTTTTGTTATGAATACATTTTTTCTTACAAAATTATTTTGCATAGGTCCACAAATTAAAAAAAAATGCTCTTGAAGAAGGTTAAAGCTAAAATCGACAAAACATTATGAAAATACCAACCAAGATGAGAATTGTAGATGAGAATACAAATAAAATACAATGGGCGAGCTTTTTACTGTGAAATTTTGTGAATCATTGAGAGATTTAATCTTTTTATTTTTTGGTCCCCCTAACCCTAACCCGACAAAAAGAGGGTGGACCTGTAAATTCATCCTTGTCCATTCGTCCGTTTAAAATTGACACTTGTGTGCTTATTTAAAATAATTGATGCCTTTGATTTTTATAAAATCTTCTGAAAAGTTGTAACTGATTTCGATATAATTTTGTTTGTCTATACTTCGCAATAACTCTTGGGTGTGCCCCAGGGGCTCTTTTAGGGCTAATAAAAACACTCCATTTTTGGAATTATTTTACCATTTTTGTCCAAAATTTTCTGTGTATGTCTAGTTAGCAGTTTTGCATGGTGCTGAACTAAAATTTAAATATGTTAAGGCCTTGGGGATTTTGGGAGCTAAATGGCGACGTCAGTGGGGGCATATGATGGACTTGGTCATTTCTTTTTTTTGCATGGTGCAGAACTCAAATTTACATGTTAAGGCCTAAAACTGCACCAGGATTACATATGTTAAGGCCTAAAACTTCATCATGATTTGACGTCCCCTGGGAACTTGGGGGGGGAGCAAATGCTGAACTTAGTCATTTTTTTTTTATGCCTCGTTCACTGTGCACTCACGGGGGGGACCATGCATGCTTCACTTCTCTCCCCCCCCCCGACAAAGGAGGGATTGGACCTAGTAATTCACTCCTATTAATCTGTTCTTCCTTTTCTCAATAACCACAAAATTTGGATCTTTTTAAAATTTTGCACAAACATTAATGATTGTGAAAGTAAATTTTTGCCAAAACAGATTATCCAGAATAACTCTGGGTGTTCCCCTGTGGGGCATTATAAGGGTGAAATTGCCCCAAAATTGTTCGTCCGTTTGCACTTTTCTCACTAAGTTTTCCTTCTTTTGTTGATTCATCACAATTATAACAGAATTCAGTATATTACGGCAATGTGCACCAAAGGAAAACAGTTTCTTTGCATCACATGCATCGCACAAGCGTATGTTTCATCTTCACAGCATTCACCTTCCTTGACATAGCAGTCCTCTTCTATATCACTCTCGAAATTCTCTTTCCAGACTTATTCACTTGTTTTTTTTTGTTTTTTTATGGAGAACACATTTCAAAACTTTTTTTTTTTTTAAATATCAGATTGAACTATCAAGACAAAAAAAAAACATGACATTTAACAGATTGGCTAAACAAAATCGATATTTTAACTTGATTTGTGTCAATATTTATCTAATGTCTAATGCATTAGATAAAAGTATACTACATTGTACCCATTATTACTGGAAAATGGAAAAAAATCATACTTCAGCTAAAAATTATCGCTTGTGAGGCCTTGAGTGTTTGTTGGAAGTAGAATTTAATGGTTTTAGTGTGAAAAATCAGTGCTGATACAAACTGAAATACTGCGGTAAAATCATGTTGTCCAATGTTAAACTGTTATTCCTTTTGACTCCATTAGTTTGTCTTAAATTATTAATAATAAAAAAATCAAACTTCTGTATTTTGTAGCGTTTTAAAAAGACTTATTTTGAAAATATTTCAACAACTTTAAGGAGAAAGTAAGCTGGTCTAATGGTTATCGTACTTGACTCAGTGTCTTTAGGTTTTGGTTTCGATCTCAGCTAGATTTATTTATTTTTTTTACAAGTTAACTGTTTAGAAAAAATGATACTTGCGTGCACATGTCTTCTTTCCGTTTTTTGTTATTTTTTAATTCATATTTTTCAAGGAATTTAACGTTATGTTTAACACTGGACAACGCCAGGTACATCTTTTAATAAAAAGGTTGATGTGCCAATTAGTAAAGTAGAAAGTGAACTTCAGTCACGTAAATTTTGCTTCTCTTATTTTGTCCGTTAACCCTCACATTCCATGAGCAATGTTTCTGACAAATGGGAAAGAATTGATGTTTTCTTTGTTGGAACTTATCTAATATTTATTGTTGCTAGTTTTTTTTTTTTACTTTGAAATAGTATTTTTGTTGTTGCTTAGTTCCTGACATCAATTGGCTTCCTGCATTTATGGAGCGAGTTCCATTAAGATAAAAATAAGACAGACCCAAGCAATTGTTTCTAATGGGTATTGGTATTTATTTGCTTCCACACGAAAACAAAATGTGACACAAAGTCGTTTTTAATGTGAGGGAAAACCAGCTCCCCCAAAAGGGGCACACTAGAAATTGGCAAAAATAAAAATTGTTTTAGTATAGGAGGGTTTCCCTTCCATTGACTAAGGGCAAATTACCTAAATTGTAGCATTAGAACAGATACTACACTGTGATCTTAGCCCAAATGCCAGATACTTTTTAAAATAGGTTAATATACTATAAAAACCAAAAAGTAAATCTTCTCTGGAATAGTCCCAGATATTTTTGAAAATTAACTTAGAATTGGAGCTTTACTTTGTGGACGGACAGACAATAAAATATAAAAGATATTAACACTCCATTTAATTTTGAACACATTTTTAAAAAATCTCAAAAAAAAAGCGAACCTTTTTATCAGACTGAAATATCAGGAAAAAAAAAAACGGTAAAAAAATATTCTGGTCATTGACATTTTAACAGGTTGGACACAAACTCAACTATTTTCTCGAGATATTAGGAAATCGATATTTTCTATCAACTAACTCTGATTATACGAATAATTTGTTTGTTTATTAGTCTTTTGAGCTTTTTTTTTTGGAGGGGGGGCGGTAATGGTTCTTTTGGGCGAATATCCCAGTTATTGTTCAAAAAATTAACTCAATCTTTATAATTCTTTTTTATGGTAATCGCTGCAGGCAAGGCATAAAGCCACTTTATGTAAGGGATTAAAAGAAAAGTACTTCAAGGTAAAAAAACTTGCCAAAAATAAGTGTTAGATTGTGACCCAGAAAAAACAATTCTTCCCTCTTTACCAGAAAAATCGCTCCTGAAATGTGAGGACTAAAGAACAAAATAAGGCAAGTGAGGTTGCCAAAATAAAACAGTAATTGTCTCATAATTATGTTCAGCTAAGTAAAAAAAAAAAATAAATAAATAAAATAGTCAAACTTGGTCAAGAACAACTCAAAGGTTTCTTTTTCATTAACTACCACATGGTGTAGGAGAGGACACATTTTCTTTTTAAAGTCTTTAGTCTGAATCAACCTAGGATTGAACCCTGGTCTCCCAACCCATTAGTGAATACTCTTACTGTTATGGCAAGTAGTGTAGCTGTCGTTCAGTTTTTGCCAACATGAACCGTTTGACATTCTATCAATTGGGAAAATTTCGATTTCATCTCGTCGCTCTTCCTCTGTGGTTAAAATCTCATTAGAATCGACCCCCAATTCTTCATGGGAAAATTTCTAATTTGAAATATTTGCTTTCTTTTAAAGAACAAGGATTTAAAAAAAAAAAAAAAGTGTTTTTCTTTCTTTCTTTTTCTCTCTCTCTTTCTCTCTCTCTCCTTTCCTTTCTCTTTCCTTTTTCTCCTTTTCTCTCTTTTCTCTTTTTCTTTTCCGCTCTCATTCTTCCTCCTCTCTTACTCTTCCCCCTCTCTCTTTTGACATCTCTTTCGCTCTCTAACTGATCTTCCAGCATGCGACGAGATACCTATTACACAATTACTATAAGAAATAATTAGTTTGACAGCAATTTTTATTTAATTATAACAAAATCATTAAACTATAACCAATATGTGTAAATATTATTTCTTTAAAAGCTATTGATCACAGATTCACATCTGATTTCAGATGATAATCCCATTTAATGAAACAATAAGCAATCTGTAAAAGGTCAAAAGGTCATGCGTAGTGTTTGCCTAATTTGCATACAAGATGGATTCATACGAAGGATTTGATAATGAATTGATTGGAGAAAGACTTAAATTGGTGCTTGGTTTTATTATTATTTTTGCTTTGCTTTTGTTTATTTTATTTGTGTTTATACCAGCGAAGGCAAACTGCCACTGAAGCTTAAGTAATTACTGTGATAAGAGCAAGATTTATAGATGACAATGTGGTTGAGGAATTGAGCAGCAAGATGTTTGTTCATATATTTAAATTTCCACTTGTTGGTATGATTGAAGGAGCAGAGAGGGAATTCCAAAAGTGGAGTAGTCCAAGTTAAAGGTAGCCTGCTCTCGTCCTGTCAGCCATGACCAGGTAGAAGGCATATGTAATTCATAATTGTATTTTTGAGTGTCACTTGCACTGAGGATTAACCGTCAACCTCCGGAAGACTAATGTAGAATTGATCATTAATTAGCTCTTAATTTATTTATTTATTTATTTTTTTACACAGGAATCACCACTTATCAAAACCCGGAGGCCTCTCAAGGACAAGGGTTAATGAGTGTACAGTGATCAAGGGGAACACGTCGTAGTAAGCATTAGTAGTGGAAATTTGGTAAATTGAATTACTTAAGGGGATGGTTCAACAAGAATTTGTTTACATTGGATTTGAAGCAGCTGGAAAGCAGGCAAATGGAACAGAATTCCACGGGTGTGCAGTTCTAAGAAAGAAACTTTGTTCATGGAATATATGTTTAGGTTTAGGCACAGATAAAGAGTGGGGGAAATTATTGATAGTGGTTTCAGCTAGACAAGTGTTTTCCGTGAAAGTCAGGACAGGGAGAACCATAGATTGGAGCTCAGACGAGCACTTGCCATGAAAATAACAATAAAGCAGACACAGGCTTGCAACATGTCTTCTGTGGGAAAGAGGTTGCAGGGAAGAAAAGGGCATCCCCCACTAGGCTACAAAGTCTATTTTGAACTCTGTCAAGGCAAGATAAGCTGCAGCTTCCACTCAAATGTGGCAACAGTACTCTTTCCTTGGATGAACTTGGCTCTTATATAGGTAGAGAATTGCATCAGCAGTGAGATATCTACTGGACCAGTAGAATGATCCCACCATTTTTCCAGCAGCCTTGGCAATGGATTTGATTTACGTATTCCATTTCAGATTAGAAGTAAAGGTCAGACCTAGAAGCTTGTCCAAGCATGGAGTCTCCAAAAGACGAGCCATTCATTTCAATTGATGCCAGATGTTGATGATGGAAAAATAGAAGCTTGGTTTTAGATGCATTAAAATTAACCAGCCACCTCTTTCCCCATTGCCTCACATGATCAAGATCAGATGAGAGAGATCAGAAAGAACTTGGTCGTTTACAGCCTTTGAAATGTTGCCATAGATGGTAGTGTCATTAGTATAAATGTCTACGAATGATTTAAGTATGTGATTTGGAAGATCATTAATATAGATCAGGAAAAGAGTTGGGTCCAGGATGGATCCCTCAGGGACTCCAACATTAATACTGTGAGCTTCAGATTTCTGCCCATCAACCACTACTCTTATGAACCTACCAGAGAGAAATGATTTCATAATTGAAAATACATTTCCAGCTATACTGTAGCTGGAGGTTTTGTGGAGTAGACCATTTATGCTATACCCTATCAAAATCAATTACCCTAGAAAGGAAACCTCCATCAAGAGATTCACTAACCTTATTAGATATAACCATTAGCACATCTGCTGTAGATCTAGCAGAACGAAATCCATATTGCATGTCACTGAGGAGGTTATTTTTGCTGAGGTGGTTGACTACTTCTCTATTTAACACAGATTTATAGCAACTTACTCATGACACACAGGAGACTGATCGGTCTGTATTGAGAGAGATAAGCAGTCACCTGAATTTTTAAATACGGAACATGCTAATGAGATTTTCCAGAGTGTTGGGAAGCAATTCTCCTTAAGACAACGCTTAAGCAGCTTTGTAAGTATGGGAGGTAGTTGCTTTACTGGAATCAAGGTTTTTGATTAGCTTGGCAACATCACACACAGATATTTGTATATCGCATAGCATGTTTTCAGATACAGGAGGAAATACAGGGGTTAGCGGCCCTGATGGCCTCATGTCCATTGATGATGGTTGGGATAGAGCACACATTTCTATTTAGGACCCTGTTTGCTATTTACCAAAACTGATGGGAAACAAGCTGTTGCTTAGCTACTTTGGACTTGACGGACTGAGCATACAACTCTCTCACATTCTTTATTACTCTTTTACAGTGGTAGCTGGCAGTCCTGAAGGCGGCTTTAGTCTCAGTACATCTATTACATTGGAAGCAATGTAAATAGTGATTTATTGTGCCACAGAATTCCATACAAATTAAGTTTGACAAGACACACAAACGTCGTTAGAATTCAAAAATGAAAGCTGTCATATGAGTGATCCAAATACAAATTTTATGCGAAAACCTTTTTTTCGGAGATTATCTCTCCCAGACTTGTTGCTCTACCAAGGCTCTGCTGCTATTGCAGAACCGCCCTGACAGAACTCGTAACCATTGCATCACTGCCATGATTATTTCTTATAGAATCAATTTTTTAAATTTTGAAATAAATCAACAATGGGGGAGGGCTTTTTTATCCTAATAGCTTCTTTCCTTGAACTGCTAGCCTTTGGAGTTCCCTCTCTGCTGCTTGTTTCTTTGACTATATCAGCATGCAGAAGTTTAAATGTAATGTGAACAAGCATCTCGCTGCAAAACTCCCCACTTAGAATACACCTATAAGCATGGCCCTTAATTCACAGTAACATTTCAGTTTAAACATGGCTTGCTTTGACTGAATAAAATTAGAAAAAAGTAAATTTAGTTCCTCGTGACATTTAATTTTTTTTACCTTTAATGAAAGTGATGCAAGCTCCCTAGCAGACCTCGAACATGAAATATTGAAACCGTCGAAGTCGGTAAGCAATACACCACTGCAATGATTATTTCTTAGAAAATCAAGGGTTTTTGTTTTTTTATTGTGGAAAATCCCTATTTGTTTTGTTTTTGTAGTTCTACATTTAGCAAGTCTTCAATTAAATGCAACTTCCTTCATTTTTTTTTTTTGCTTCTGTGCATTTCTGGTCGCAATTAGTTTGCGCATCAGACCCCATCCCCCTTCACATTCAAGTTTTTGTTTTGCCGATTTATGTTGTATCGATTATTGATGCTTACATCTGTTTTTCATGCGTCTCTTTTCTTATAATGAACAAGGTTCTTATAACCTCCGGCTCCAAACTCTTTTCTGGTTCTAGAATCTTTGAGTCATTCCCCTCTTTCTCCTGCTTTCTATTCTCTCTCATATAAATATTTATATATTCAGAAAGTGTGAGAGGATATATATATAATAATTTTCCACAGCCGAACCAATGTCGCAGCCCAAAAGAGTTAAGAAAGCCAACAAACCGGAAGTCTAAGACTCAAGTTTCGCCGTCATTTGGGCTCATCAGTTAGACGTATCCGCGCTCAGGATTTGAAACCCAAACCTCTTGCATGCTAGGCGAGCACTCTACCAACTGAACAAACATGCCACACACACAAGAAAGTCTATTAACTCACACAGATCAAGCAACCCGCACATATATATAGGAGGTAAAAAGAAAAACAAAACTTTACGAAACCTCTTTTCGTTTGTTTCATCACATCACTTCACACCCAGTCCCCTGCGTTGCTTTAGCCTTCTTTTATTCCTCCATATTTATTATATAATTTGTCTATTTATAAGAAGAAACTGTGTCCTACTTGTAAAGATGAACATAATGTTAATAAACCTTATGTCTATAATTTCTTCCACTTTTCATTAAAACAAAATTGATTACATAATTTTGATATTAGAAAATGTCTAAAATTAAATGCTTATGTGGTCTTTGCAAGAAATTGAAATTGATGGAATTTTGTGTGGATTGGTGTCTAATAACTAAATATTCAATTTAATCCAAATCTGAAATATTTAAATTTTCAAATTCTAAGTTCTGTTCATATTATGCAAATCTTTTAAAAATGAAACTGAAATAAGAGAAATGTTCATTAATTAGCAGCGGTTCCCCAACTTTGCTGGGTCGTAAAATACGCTCAAAATATATTTTAATTCATGCAGAGTTCATATTACAGAGCCAATTCTCTATTGAATATTATATTGAACCTCATATATATAGTCGTGATTTCAAAAGTTAAAAAAAAAATGACTTGGGTTCCATCAGCTAGAATTGAAACCAAAACTTTTAGCACTCCAACCTTATTCCCTACCGATATAGCTATCGAGAGATAGGTAAGAAAGATTTAATATTAAATGACTTGAAGAAATAAATTAAATTTGGTCATGCGCAGAAAGAAATAAAAATGTTGGCAAGGTGAAATGAACGTTTTGCATTTCAACTTGCCGATATATGTTAAATATTTACACACAGAGACACACACACATATACATCAACTGTTTTATTTATATAGATTGATTGAATATTGTTCGATTTCACAAAGATCAAAGAATTTACATTTTCGCAAAGAGCTTCCACTTATGTAAAACAAACAAATCACATAAAACTAGGAATTTTTTTTCTCCTCTCAGACAGCCTGTACATTGCTAATTTGGAAGTTTTGGGTTATTTTTGTTTTCTTTACAGCCTCGCCTCATATGCTATGCACCAGCTGTGTATTCAGTATCATCAGTACAAATAGTTTATAAATTTTAGAGTAAAATTATTTTCAATAAATGTACTAGATATTTCCGGTGTGTTTTTTTCCATTTGTACATTTGTATTTTCCATTTGTATTTTTTTCGATTCACTATAACTTGGCCATGCAGTGTTATTAAAATTAAAAACTTCCGGTTTATTGTTACTATTCAGCAGTTAATAAGCAATAGACCAGATAGCAATTCCCCTATGTAAACGCTTGAACCTCTCTATTGTTCATATTAAAGTATTGTGTTGGTTGGTTGGTTGTTTTTGTTTTACGGCATATCAACCCTTTTCGGGTTATTTAATGCCAAATCCAAAGATTTTGAAGAAATTTTTTTAATAGAATATATTTGTTATTTTCATGTCAGTTTCTATTTAACCCATAGTTGGGACCCTAACAGGTACTACCACTCCAGGTCAGAGTGGACCTGGGAGCAATGGTAATTAAAGGGTGGCTCCACGCTCCCCAAAGCCCACAAGCTGGGGCCTCACCACTGGATTTAGTTTAAGGTCATATCCAGGACCCCCATTGAGGGACTTTTACCCTCTGCAGGGGGGCAGTCGGCGTATTCTAATGCCCCACTGACAGGGCCAAAGTATTGTGTATTTTAAAATTGTCCAAGTTAATGTACAGTGTAGCACAGACCTTTCATTGTGTCAAAGTGTCATGTTGTCAGTGTTGTTGCATGAAGAAATACACTTAAATATCTGCAGAAATGTGAAGGTGGACTCACTTTTGTGTCACACTGTATATCTCCTTTATTTCGTTATATATTAAGGAATATTAGCAATCAAAATCCTGTTTATATGTGCCATATTTTTCTTCATTACATTCTGCATTATGATTGATTAAATTAGAATATGTAACTATGTTCAAAATAGTATTTTAATTTTTATTCCTGACAAACCCCTGCACAGAGACATTAGAAACTCAAGAATACTGTCTAGTAGGCATTCTTACATCTCAAAGCCAGCTATGGTCTGCATATATCTGGAACCTTCCAAAATTGAATTATATTTCTGGAAGCTGGATAAAAAAGTTGCTTATGAATTCAATGCTGAATGTTGCATATTTATTGCGTCAAACTCCCTCTAATTGTGCTGATAAGATTATATCGAAATAAACACAATATCTTGTCTGAAACGATCATACACTGGTTGTTTTTTGACGTGTTCTCTTGGAACATGTAAATGAACTTATATTAACTAAATTCATTCACTCCATACTTAATGTTATATATATATCTATATATTGTTTGATTGATTGATTAAGTTCAGGTACAACTGCTAAACTTCTGGTCGACCAACAATATCGATTTAGGCAAGACTATTCTACAGCAGATATCCTAACTATAATCTATGAACGTATATACTATACACTAAACAAAATAGTAGAGGGTAGAGCGGTAGCCCTAGATATATCTAAGGCTTTTGGCAGGGTATGGTGCTCAGGAAAATCAGATCATACCGTTTCACTGGACGAATACTTAATATAATTAAATCCTTCTTAAATAAGAATTCAGGTTGTCCTCGATGATCGAACATCGAAACAATATGATATAAATGCAGGTGTACCTTAGGGGGTCTATCTTTGGATTTTTATTATTCCTAATAGTCATAAATGACCTGATAAAATTGTCTCTGAAATGGGTTTATTTGCTGATGACATCACGCTTTATATAACAGGCACCAGGGGAAAAACAAATTAACACATATCTAAGAAAATGGCAGAAAAACTAGAGGAAGGCCTCCAATCTGTAGTGGAATGGGGACAAAAATGGATGGTCACATTCAATGCTGCCAAGACTAAGCTTGTGTCTTTCAATAACTACAAGAAACTCTCAATCACAAATAGCAATGGCTAAAGATACATTAATTGAAAGTACTTTTTTCAAACTCCTTTGCTTTTATTTTTTATTTTTTTTACATGGAGTTCACCACTTATCAAGGCCCAATGGCCACTCAGGGATAAGGGTTATTGTGTGTACAGTAATCAAAGGGATAGTGTAGCAATAGTATTGGAGAATTGGTAAGGTGTCATTACTTGGGGGGGGGGCGGTTAATCAGGAACTTGTTTGTGTTGGACTTGAACACATCCAGGTTGAAGTCGGGAGGGAAACAGGCAAGCGGAACAGAGCTCCACAGGCGTGCACTTCTCAACCACCAATAACTATAGCTAAAGATACATTAATTGAAAGTACTTCTTTCAAACTCCTTTGCTTAAGGTTCACAGGGAACATGAGCTGGAACAAATATATTGAGAGCATTACCAAGACTGCTGCAAGGAAGGTGGACTCTCTCTACCGTGTTAGAAAGTTACTTACACCTGAAAGTATCTTGTACCTCTATAAGGTTACCATTCGCCCATGTATGGAGTACTGTTGTGACATTTGGACTCATACATCTGCTACTAGTTTCTCGCTCCTGAATAGAGTTCAAAAGAGTCGCCAACCTGATAGGTCTTGAACTGTAATCTAAGCTTCAACCTTGGTCCCTTTGACTAAATCTTACATCTCTCTCTCTGTGCCTATTTTACAAGTATTTGGATGCTCTGACAAACTGCAAGCCCTTGTACCCCTGACAAACTTGACAAGCAGCAAAATCTCACCCCTACACAGAGATCCCTAGATGTAAGAAAGCTTTCTACTCTGATAGTTTCTTCCCCAGAATTGCGAGACTTTGGAATTCCTTTCAGGTTTCCTGCTTTCCCAACTGTACTGACATGCAGAAGTTCAAGTTTAATGTGAACAGACATCTTTCTGCTGAACTCGCTACATAGTATCGGTGCATATGTCCCTGATAACAGCCCTTACATCAACGTGGCACTGTGGCTTCTTTGGCATGAAAATGGCATTAAAAAAAAAATGTAGTTAGCTTGAACTAAAACCAATATTTCTTCAAGTGTTTGATACGAATGTAGCGACTTTATTTTTCTTTTGTTTTTCTTTTGATATTTTTCGGGCGGCGAAATTCATTAGATTAAATTGGGATCATGAAAAAGTATTGAAACACGTCGATTCCTTACTATGTTTATATAATTTTATTTACTTTCATACAATAACTCTTTTTCATTCAAAACAAGGTATAGTGCCACTTGGAACATAGGGACTACTATTTGGGGTCTGTGAGATATTTGTTCATATCACATTTGCAATTTATGCATATTAGTGCAGTCAGTATAGTATAATCAGGGAAGCAGGAAATGGAGAATGAACACCAAAGTTTACCAATCCGAGGGGAGAAACTTTTAGAGTAGGTTTTCTGACATCTAGGGACCTAAACAATAAAGAGGTGGGATTTTTTTTTAAATTAACGTGAACACTAGAATATTTCAATTAAAAGTCAAATATGAACAGGTAAAATTGTAGAGGAATAAAAGGCGAATCAAATCAGGTATAGGTTGTTTAAACAGTTACATTAAATGTAGCTTAAATTTCCAGTTTTTGAAAAAATTACAAGTACAGTCTTTCTCTTTGCCGGCACTGTATATATACTTTTTTCGAATTTTGCTTACCAAACTCATCCGTCAGTTTTTGGTCTACAGACATGAAACTTAATATATAGGGTATTTGAGCCCATGCGAAACTTTATATTTGGGTTTTAGCCGAGGAAAATTGGTGCAAAAGTGTGAAAATTTTAAAAAAATGGAATTTTCAAGGTAAAGGTCGAACGACGGCATTACGAATATGCTTGCGTAACTTAATAGCTATTTGTGATGTTTTAATTTTTAACTTTGCAGCCAACGTGTCTTCATAGCTCAGACATTAACATCAAAGGAAAAAGTAAATTGTAAGCTGACCATTTTGGTTTTGATTCTCGGTGGTCGCGCACAAGACATTTTTTTTTTTACTTTTTAAATCATTACTACGTATTGGGTCCAGTATAATATAATAATAAATATGAAATTGCATTAACCAAAATATATTTAGACGTATTTTACGACCGGGTAATGCCAGGCGGCCTGCTAGTATATATATATTCACCTGTTATCCTTTTAAAAAAATGGAATCGCCTGATCATTGAAGAAAAGATTCAAGCAAGGGCGAACGGTCCAAAGTTTTATGATATATGTGTGTGTGTATATATATATATATATATATATATATATATATATATATATATATATATATACACACGAGCAAACAGTTAAAAAGCACTTTGAAAAGGAAACACTAGATAAGATTATTAACTGTTTGATCGTATTATAAGCTCTATCTCCTATTTGGTTTTATCGAGTTTTTACATCTGGCTGAGATTACTTTATTTATAAATATTAAAGAATTAATATTTATAATATACTTTAATTTTACCATCTTGGATCATTTTGGTAAATTTAATTTTTATTTTATATATATATATATATATATATATGATTATTTCTTATTCATTGAAGAACACAAAATGTTTTTTAATGGCACGGTTATCATGTCTTTGTGACTTTGTTCAAATGTTCTCTTTACAAAACGTATTCTTTGATTCTATAAAGCTTTAAAACTTCCTACAACCATATTATTTAGATGCAATTTCATGGATTTACGCTGTTTACCATCTTTTACCTCCATTTTTTTTTCTCCATCTGAAATCAAATCTGTGATTTTTATTTCCACCTGATTTTCACCACCTCTCTCTCCTCCTTCCTCCATTAATCTACTCCCACTCCTCAATTGTTGCTAACAGTAAACAGCTGTTGCTGCTGTCAATTGTGCTGCCCTTATCTGTGAGCTTTCACCATGGACATCTTAATGTTTCACTAAGTTGTAGCTACCACCAGCCACGACAGTCGCACGCAGAGTAGACGTACACACTTGTGTGCGCATATAAATAAACGCTATCTGATATTGCCCGGCTGTCAAAATGTGTAGAATTGGAATATTCACAAAAGTTTATTGGTCCATAGCAGTTCCTCAATAGATGCTGGCAGATTGCAGCATCATCAACTCATTATCAATATCTATATGCATCCATCAATTTCTCTGTATTTGGTATCCCATTAAATTACATCCGTTAGAAAAGTCTCAACTTGGCATGTATTTTTTTTTTTTTAGTAGGGGTGGGGGTCGTCCTCTAGTTCTGACCAATTAGTATGTCATCTATGGATTTTTATGCTGGGCTTCCAAAATCAACAGATCAGATCATTCCTGTAATGATCCAGTTCTTGTTGATTTTGCAGTGCAAGTTGAGTTCTGTGCAGTTCTAGGAAGTCCACCCTCAGCATATAGCATGAATGAAACGTAGAATATTCTGTGCAGCTTAATTGCCATATATATTTTATAACTTATTTTATAACTTACTACCTAGCTCTACCAATGTTGAAGTAAATACTTAAAGTTTACGCATAAATTTATACTTTTGTATTTATGTGATTAAATGTTAATTTATGTGATTAAATGAAGTAGCCATATATATATATATATATATATATATTCCAGGTTAGAATTATCCAAAATTAAAAACCATTGAATTTCAATAAGGTTGTTGATAGTTCTCAATTTAAAGAGCAAGATATTATTTTATTTAATTTAGGTAAACAAAATTATCATAAGTCACTACAATAAATCTACTGTTTTAGTCTTAAAAGACTTCATCAAGCGACAATATACCTCTGGTTTTACTTCAGGCTTTCAGTAAAACCAGAGGTATGTTGCCGCCTGATGGTGATATTTTTTATGACTAAAACATTAGATTTATTGTAGTGACTTATGATAATTTTGTTTATCTAAATTTAATAAAATAAAGCAAAAGTTAAAATAATTTATGGAAAAATCATTTACTTAGTCTCCAAGAATTCACCATCATCAACCAGTCAGTGTACGATCGTTTGAAACAATACAGAATTATTTTGACTTGAATAAAGTCTCATCATTAACACAGTGATTTGACATAAAAACCTTAAATATATGATCAACACTTAAGTGAGAATATATATATATATATATATATATATGTATATATATATTACCATATCCTTTTATACTTCAACTTTTTTCTTTGTTTCTGCTTTCATAATCATTATGAAACCGTATAACTTTCACAAACTGTTAAAAACTTTTTTATGCAAAAATTAATACAATTCATATTTGTAGTTTCTTTTAATGCATTAATCTAAAACATTTATTGCATATTTTACAAACCTCTTTCCTCTGATGATAAGAATTACATTTTTCGAAACTCCATGGAATAAGGCCTTTCCAGTTTATCTGTACTCCTTGTCGGATAATTAAAACTTTTGTATACCTTCTTTACAGGTTTTTAATATTTTTTTTGAGAATTTGAATTAATTTTCAATAAGATTTTTCTATTATATATATATATATGTGTGTGTGTGTCATTAGAAGTAGACCACTCCAGACAAGTTGAGAATTTCAGGCTGTATTATCTATGGACATAAAAACCTATTCATCAGGAAAACTCTTATCTAGAATGAATAGTAATTCTGTAATATTTCAAGATGTCTGATATCCTGGCATAAACCTTTATATCTATGAAGCAATTAGTTCAAAAGGCCAACCAATCTCTTGTGCGGTCTTTTCTCTTAGCTAAATAGATTTGCAGACTTGCCGTTTGCAGCATGCATCTATGCATCCACTTAAAACATGCAGCAGTTAGCATGTTTACAAATCGACAAATAAATGGAAGAATTTTTAGAATATCAAATCATGGCTGCCAATTTGTTTTTGATTACAGCAGTGTAACTTTTTTGATAATAAAATGCATGACATTTTGCCACTTTTTATCCCACATGAGCCTAAATGTTCATTATGTAAATGTGTGCATTTGACGTATATCAACTTCTTTTTTCAATGTTGACAGATGAAACAAAGAGGAACAGCGGCATCAGTTTAGTTAAATAAATAAAACCTCTTTTCATGCAGAAAGAATACAAAGACGTTTTATTTTTTAGAGAGAATTGACTTGGATAGGAGAGAGAGAGAGACTAACTTTCTCTTCACTAATTAATTATTTAACTTGAATCGTTGAGTGATCGAGATATCGAAGTAAAATTTCACACTTAGCGATCATCAAAGTTTTCTTTCTACATTATTGGCCGACTGTCTCCTGCAACCCATGGCAAACTTGCATTATTTGATGTCTCCAGTTCGACCTTCAGAGACACTCATTTGAAACCTTTGATTTCTCTTAACTCGACAAAACGTCATTCATCGTCTCCATTCATACCTCTGTTTTCTCTAACTGATCCAACCTCTCGATTAACTTTACATGTTACTCATCCTTGATTCTGTAACATGGCCATTACACTTTAACCATCACTGCATATCAAACCTCGGGCCCACACACTGTCTGGTACCGTCGCAGGAACGAAGGAAAGAAATAAAAATTCGACTTGGCATTTTTTTTTAAGTGCAAATGAAATACATTTATTTGGCGTTCTTCCAACAACAACGCATTTTATTATCTTTCAAAAATCTTTTTGCACACGTTTGACAATGCTCTGGCATATAACATCTGCTTTTTAAAAGTCTCTTTCCCTGGCACTTTACACCTGCCATAGCTAGCGTTTTCTCATCCTTATCTGTCCATCTTGTTTGGCATGCAATTTACTTCTCTTGATCATGTGGTGTATTTTTTCTCCTTTTCTTGTCATACAAGCTCACATACACTTGCTAATTTGTGTATCACTAAAACGACTGCTGCTAATATTTTCACTGGTCAGCTATCTTAAGGCTGCTGCTGATTTTCTCACTCAAGTGCTAAACAGACTGTTACAATTCGACTCTGGAAATGATTCTGTTTTGCAGATTTGGGTCATCATGACATGTATTCAATGTGACCATTGTCAACGTTTATACTAGCTGACTTAATCGCTGTTGACAAAAGCTCCATAATATGTAAGAAGAGTTAGTTGCCAATATACATAATTGTTCCTTACTGGTCCTTACCTGTGCTACTGATTGAGTTTGTCACATGCAGCCTCCACAACGTACATTGAAGAGAGATAGAAAACAAACGATGCCAATGATTAAAACAACACCAATGAATGGCAAGCCTTAGGTTTTTATTAGTTTCTTTCTCCTAAACTGGTTGCCCTTCTCGAGATTTTCAGTCTATTTCAACCGGAGAAGAGGAAGAAATAGTCTTATACTTTGCCATTGTGTGGAGGAAAGTCAATAGATACACGATCGTTTATTGTATGTAGGGCTATACTAAGTTCCCCTAAATAGGAGCACTCTGGATTAGACAACCAAAATTGCCCCAGTTAATAAGGATTTTTCCTTCTGTGACTGAGGAAAAAACAGGTACTATACTTTGATTCTTGAGTTATTGATGAAATTGACAGAACATTGAGATTGAAACATAGCAATGATTTCAGCTCATTGTGAACCAATTTCGCATTGGATCAATTATTGGTATGTTTCGGACTGTTGTCCTTGTCTTAGTTGTCATGTTTCTTTCCTCCATTCTAACTCGCTCTTTTTTCTTCTTCCTCTTCATTCTTCTCTCTCTCTCTCTTCTCTCATCTATCCCTCTTGCTATCCTCTCATCCTCTTTCTCTCTTCTCTCATCAGTTCTTTTCTTTCTCTCTCTCTCTGTGTAAATAGTATAATATACACCGTGTGTACAGATCTTGTTACGTCGTGTTGATTCTAAGTGCAACGAGTGGGAAGAATCTGTAGAAGAATTGATTTGTTTCTCCTGCAGGGGTAAAGTGTGTGTGTGGTGTATGCGAGGGGGAGGTGTCTTCTGCAAAAGAAAAAAAAAACACGAATATTTTGAATGGCAAGAAGAAGAACGAACAACAAAATGGCTGGTTCAATTTCCTGAATAATAGAAGAGCTGGAAGGTGGTCCTCCCCCTTTTCTTCATCAATACGAATAATAAGTAAAGGAATGTTTGACTTATTTTTTTTTTGTTCTATTGACATTCTTGCGTTTATTAATACTCATATTCTCGTTCAGTCCAAGCACATATTATTATATAAATAATTCTTTATTTTTATATATATATATATATATATATATATATACACACGCACACGCGCATGTATATATATATATAAAAACATGCGCATGTGTGGCTATATGTAGATGTATATGTAAGACTGCGTTAATTTGTGTCTCTATTTGCAGAAAATCACAGCCAAACAAAAAGTACAAAAAATTTCTTTTTTTTTTTTTCTTTGTCTTCACCTGACCTCAGACACCATCATTGTCTGCCATTTTAATACGGAAACTGTTTTTTGGTGTGTGTGTGTGTGTGTGTGCGCGAGCATGTGTTGGGACAGGTAAGATGTGTGAGTGAGTGACAAGTTCTTAATTTTGGTAATGGCATCGGCATGTTGGACCTCCGTTAGCAACCCTCTGGTTGAATGGTTAACAATCGCAAACCTGCATGCGCATGTTTATGTCCATGTGTAAGGCTGACTGGGAAGCCATCAGGGATCACATCAGAGACACTCTATCGAGTAGTATCTTTTCTCATCTTGCAGAACAGTGTGCAAATGAAACTGTTGAATGGTTCAAAGCAGCAATTGAAGTACACATTCCTATACGGAAGTACTTTATCAAATCACCCTCTCCACAATGGTCCACCTTTGATTGTGCACCTGCAATCGCTCAAAGGCAGCATGCATTCTGTAAGTTAGAAATAATTGTAAGAGAGAAATAGCCGCAATCAAGAGAAGTGATTCCAGAGTCATCAGAAAATGCATTGAATCACAAAAACTAGGAACTCTTTATTTCTGAATTCATAACAGTGTAGTAAATAATGGACAATTGACAATTTCTCCACTATCTAACACCCTTGAGATTGTTTGCACAGAAACTGAAAAGCCAAATCTGCTTGCCCAATGTTTTGCCTCCAACTTCACTTTAGACCATGCAGACCACCGCCTCCCAAACTTCCTTTTATGGACAGTAGCCACACTCGATGATCTGAAAGTCACTCCTTCCCTTGTTCATGAAGTCATAATAAATCTAGACACCTCGAAGGCATGTGGACCCAATCTTATCCCTGCTATACTGCTAACGAAATGTTGAGGTTGTTCCAGTTCTTTCCAAACTCTACAATAAATGCCTTAAAAAAAAAAACTTGCTTTCTCAACTGTTGGAAAATTGCTGCTGTTGTACCAGTTTACAAGAATTCTGGCGAAAGAAGTGATCCACTCAATTATCGCCCCATTTGCCTCTTTCTCTTCACTAAAATCTTTGAGTCCTTAAGAGGACTGGGTCTCTGCTTCCCTGACTGTCATGGCATGCAGAAATTCAAGTGAACAGACATCTTGCTGCATAACTCCATAATGTCACTGCAAAGCTGGTCCCAAACAGTAGCCGATCACCACTGTGGCTCTGTGCCTTGTTTTGGGGTGAAATGACAATATATATATATATATATATATATATTCTGTTTATTATACAAACATTATTGATTACATATGTGCATCAGACCAAAAAAAAAATTGATATTCATCATCAATTTTTTTTCGTCTGAAGTGTTGTCCCTGAATTGGGACTCCACTGAAACATGTATGCACATATGTAACCAATAATATTTGTATAATAAACAGAATATATATCAGTTCTGTCTTGCATTGAGCACTCTTTAATAATCACGCGAGTTTCATTGGATTTACATCTAGGAAACCATCGGTGTGCGTGTGTGTATGTATATATATTGATTTTAAACTACTAGTAAAACTAACTTCTATAGATCATCCCCCCCCCCACACATGCCTTTGTTTGAAAAAATATATGCACATTTAACAGGTGGTTTTACAATAATCAACTTCATAGAAAAACAACTTCATAGTTAAATATTTAGAGATTTATAAAGAATCAGAATTGGTAATTGTATTGGAATAAGGAATTTAGTATGGAATCGATAATTGTATCTGAATCAAGAAAAATATTGGAATCGTCCCATCACTAATATTTACATCCTGCCACATTGTATAGTGGCCATCTTCCAGCAAACCTTACAATTGGATGTCAGGTGGCTTATGCTCTCTACTTCTGTGGCAGAACCTGCACTTGTTATGATTGGTCATCAAGCCTTGATCTTGGACAGCCATCCTCTCGTGATTGACCCTCTTTTGAGCCAGTGTACAGAGCCTTTCTTTTGTATACATTTCTGTGTCAGTTCATCCAGAAGCTATTATGAGATGAAAGATGAAGCCATTATGAGATGAAAAAGATTTTGCTAAATTCTCAGTTCTTAAATATTGTCAGGTTTGATACGTGTCTCATCACCAGTCTATGACTTATTCTTAGATGAAGATAATATGAAAGTTTTCATAAATACAGTTTTTAATGACTAATATATATATATATATATATATATATATCCAAGGCTACAATAAAGGTTAATTAATGTAAGTTGGTAGTGTAGTAATTGTTGATGGTGTAACTTGGGTAGAATTTGGATTATTTAAGACAATGGCTCAACAAAAATTTGTTTACATTGGGCTACTATGTTGTATTTAACCAGAAAGCAGGCAAATGGAACAGTGTTCCCCATGAGGACCATTCTCGGAAAGAAGTTTTGCTCATGGAATCTGCGTTTAGATTTAGGTACAGATAGAGAGTAAGGGAAATTGTTGATAGTGGTTGTAGCTAGTTGAGTATTTTTTATGAAAGTTTGGTAAAAGAGATAGATTGGAGCTCAGACGAACACTTGCCATGAAATTAACAATAAGTATAAACAAGGTCGCAACGTCTCTTATGTGAGATAGAGGTTGTGGTGAAGAGAAAAGAGCCTCACCTACTAGATTTCGAAGCCGGTTTTGAACTTTATCAAGGCTGGATAATGTGTGCCAAGCAGATCCTACCCTGATGTTTATCTAGAACTGGTTTTCCGATCTATTTTCTGTTGAAGAAACATAAATTGGAGTTTTTTTGTTTTTTTTTTGTACTTTGGAGATTTTAATTTTTGTTTTCTAGATATTTTTAACATATTTGTTACAAAATCGACTTGTAATGTGGGTTTCTGAGCTTGCTACATCGTTCTGATGTAAGCACACACGCAAGCTGATGTAGTGTAACGTCCGTTTTACATGGTAACACACATTAGACATCAAAGAATTGTGTCATGGACCTAATATAAATCAATACACCGTCTTTAAAGAAACTCGATCTTCCAACATTCAAACTGCACAGCATGAAGTTCAACAAATTTTGATTAAAGTAAAAGTTTTACAGGCCAACTACCCTTCCTAACACAAACCCAGTGAGTTAATGGGGACAATTTTTTTACTGAGACATTTTTAAAGATGGCGTTTACTTTACTGAAATCAGAAATTTATCTGACGATTTTCCAATAACAAAAACGATTCTTTGTTTTTTGGATTTTTTTTTAAACTTAATTTTCCATTGTATATGTTAATAACAAAACGATAAATATTTATGGATTTTAAACTGAAATTCATTGATCACCACGCCCCCCCCCACCGCTATAACTGGTGTATTTTTTTCATTTGTGAAAATATGTACACACATTGAGTTTTACAGTAATCTGAAAATCAAAGAAAAAGCAAAATTTATGACTGAATATTTAGAATCGGTAATCTTATCGGAATCATGGAAAATGTGTGTGTGTGTGTATATATATATATATATATATATATATATATATATATAAATTGAATAACTTCAAACTATAATATACATATATAATTGAATAACTTCAAACTAAAATATATCTATATATCTATAAAAGTGAACGTGTCTGTCTGTCTGTGTGTCTGTCTGTCTGTGTACATTTCCCTACGCAATAACTCTGTCAATTTTTAGTCTATAGACTCGAAATTTGAAATACCGGGTACTGAGATTTGGGAAAATCGATGTGATGGGTGTCAGCCAGAAATTTGGCTTTTAAGGGGTCAGATTTCAACGATTTGACCTTTAAGAACTCTACCAAACTCCTCCGACAATTTTGGGTCTAGACACTTGAAATTTTAGATATAGGTTCCTTGGATCTAACTTAATAAAGTGATTTGAGCCCGAAACTATAAATTTTAAGGGGTCATAATAGGAGTCAAAGTTTTAAAAAATTAACCATTTTTTTTTGTTTTTTTGCTTTTTTTGCACAGCATACACCTCCAAACACCCGAGCAACGCCGGGCACCCCTGCTAGTATATATATAATTGAATAACTTCAAATTAAAATAAATATATATATATATATATATATATATATATATAATTGAATAACTTCAAACTAATATATATAAAATTGAATAAGTTCGAACTAAAAACATTTTTTTTTCAAAAATGCTCAGTACATGTAGAACTTTTGTAAGTGGGTTTTCTTGTATATATATTACAGAAGATCAGAACATCATTAGCGTCAGTTTCAAGTCTAAACACATGGAACTCCTTTGTTTAGCCTTGAAATCGATTATACAAATATTATCTTTTCTATTGTATGCTCATTTTTTATTTTTCTTATAATTGAGCAGACGTTCTCATACTAAACTTCTATATATACCAGCAGGCAGCCCGGCGTTGCCCGGTCGAACAGTATGCTTAAACATGATATTGTAATTCATGCAGATTGCATATGTATTATTATAGAATCAATTCTCTATTGAATATTATATATTACGATGAATAATTTGCCTGGTGGACTAATTTGCAAAAGCAATTAAAAAAAAAGAGATAATAATGCCGTTCATCAAATTCTGTCTGTGTTTGTTTACAATATCACGTCAGCTGATATTTGGGCTTGAAGATGACTGCCCTGGAAAAGTCACTTCTGATTCATGTTTAGTTTAAAAATAAGCAAACAAAGAAATGATTTGCAGCAATATCAAATGATACCTCTTCTTTTATCATAAATCGAACTCATTAATAAAAAAAATTAAAATAAAATGGTGAGGTACACCCGGACTTGAACAGGGGATCATTCGATATGTAGCCGAATGCTTTGTCACTAAGCTAAACTTTATTATCTTTCTTGGCCAGTGTAATATAAAATATTCCTCTGTAAAAATGTGTTTTTATCTATGAGAGAAAAGCTATTTTTAAGATTGGAGTTTTCCGATTTTTGATACTTATTGGATGAATTTCTGTACAAAACATATCTAAGAACACTGCCAGACATATAAATTATTTTTGTGTGAAATTAGCAAATGATAGGTTTTGAAACGGCTGAGCCTATGAGGAAGGAACACACACACACACACACGACTTTTATATAATAGTGGAGATAATAGTATTTTAGATGAAGTTTTGTTCATAAAATTTGAATATGTAAATCTGTTTATAAAATAGTGCTATATTTATCTCATTCGTACAAACGTTTTTGGTTATATATATGCATACCTATTATGAAACTTTGGTCTTTTTCTTGTGTGAAAATATAAGTGCTTTTATGTGATAAAAATAATGTTTCTGAATTTTTGAGATGAGGGTTGATTATTCGTTTTATTTCGATATATTGGCCTACTGTTCTCATCTTGAGTCTTATTTTCACAGCATTTCGGTAAATGTAACCTCCATTCTTCAGATGTATCATGTCATGTCGAACTCTGGATTCTTCATGGAATTTCAAATGGAGCGCTTCAGTTCATCCACAGGAATAGCATGCTCTTGTTAACCATGACTAGGTAGAAGTCCTAAGTAATTTGCAATTGTATTTTTGAGTATGAAAAAGATGGAAAGATCCTTGCGTTCGATATGATATGTGATATGATATGCCTCAAGAAAGTTTGAGGTTACATCAAGCAAAATGTTATAAAACTAACACTCAAAACAAGAATAGTACTCTGAAGTATTTAAATAAATTTTTAAAAATAAATGAAATTTTAAATTCATTTTAATCCGCTTCATGCATCATATTTTGCTGACTTTTTAAGAAAAGAAGTTTGTGTCCTGTTTGCAAGATTTCTCAGAACTCTCCAACATTGCAATATATTTCATTCTCAATATCACTATACACCAAAAAAAAAAAGCAATTCTTACTCAGACATAAATCTTACAGAATTATAAACTTTAATTTTTTTTGTAATTGTTTAATTTTTGCTTTCTTTTTTGTTTCAGTTCAAGAAGCCAGGAATTTGGTCCCAATGGATCCAAATGGATTAGCTGATCCATATGTGAAAGTGAAACTTATCCCGGATGAATCTAACAAAACTAAAAAAAAGACAAAGACTGAAAAATCTACTTTGAATCCAATTTGGGAAGATTGTTTTACTTTGTAAGTAGAGTTCATTTGAAACCTTTATTTTCTTTTATTTAAAAATTCATTTTCTTTTATTTCTTTAACTTTTAGTTCACCATAAACAATACATATTGCCACTGAAGTTCACCATAAACAATACATATTGCTACTGAAGTTCACCATAAACAATACATATTGCTACTGAAGTTCACCATAAACAATACATATTGCTACTGAAGTTCACCATAAACAATACATATTGCTACTGAAGTTCACCATAAACAATACATATTGCTACTGAAGTTCACCATAAACAATACATATTGTCACTGAAGTTCACCATAAACAATACATATTGCCACTGAAGTGTGGCAAGTTTTGCAAGACTTAAAAAGTCCTTGAATTTTGACTTTTGCCTTGAAAAGGTTATATTTTTATTCTTCCCTTGAAAAATCCTTGAAAAAATGACAAATTTCTTGAAAATGTCTTAAAAAGGCCTTGTAAATTGTATTTTTTTTTCTGTCCAGTAAAAATTTGTGTCAAAATATTAAAAATATAATCGAAATAAATATTAAATTATTTTTTAAGTATTAATAAAAAATATGATTAAAATATTTTTTTAATACTGAAAATAAAATCAAGATACATTGTTCTGAAATTGCATAGTATTGTCGATACAAGAGTTATGTCCCTTTATCACAAAATTACCCTAGGTAGTTTTGTGATAGAGGGATATAACCGGTCTAATTTTCAATCATCACAAGTTTTTTTTTTCTCATTTTTGTGGGGAAGGGGGATTCAAATCTCTCTCTATTTTTACTTCATTTATAATTTAATGTGGGGAGGGGGCACAAGGGAGAGAAGTAGTGGCGGCTACCATAAATAAAAATGACCCCTTTCCAAAAATAAAGCTTGTGTGAACAAGATTCTCCAATGGAAAATCCCTCCACCCCACCCCCCAAAAAACATTATGATAATTTAAAATAAGGACGTCCAAGCCCTAAAACTGGACAAAATGGCAGCCATCTTGGTTGGAATTTTAAAAAACATAAAGAGAGTTATTATTTAAGATGAATTCAAAAACTACTTAAAGACACCAAAAAATTATGCAGGTAGATTGCAAAGTAATTTTTATTGGCTATACTAACATTTATTTGTTATATATTTGTTTTACTACTTTTTCAAATCGTTGTGGAATGGAAAACGAACCCTAAATTTTATTTTTTAAATTTGAATTTTGTCTGGAGAAGGCCTTGAAAAACTGAAGTCCTTGAAAAGCGATTACTTTAACAGCTGAAGTGAAGAGTTTGGCAGCAAGATGTTTGTTAGCATTACATTTACATATTTCTGCATCTTGATGCAGTTAAGGGGGAACAAAGAGTAAGAAGTGAAATCCAAGGAAAGAAGCTGAGTAGAAAACTTTTGTGCATTTAGAAACATCTACAGTAAATGGGGTGGGATTTTGGTACTAGTTATATTCGTTGGACATCTTTTTACTGACAGGGCATATTGCAGTAAGTTCATTGGAATACATTCCATAGAAGTATGTGTAAAACAAACACATGAATGCAACACTGTAGTGATGCGACGGGCACTGGATCATTGCAGACAGTGTGAGACTTATTTAAAACAAATATTAATGTCACTGACATTGCCAGTGTAAAAAAAAAGAAATGCAGCATAATCATGTTGACACTACGGTTCCCATTAAATCGCCAAAGTTGAGCAATGTTGAGCATGGTCAACATTAAATAAGTAACCATTTGAAAATACCAGGCGCTGTATGTACTCTGTTTATCTTGGCATTGTTTCCAGTCGTTCTGGCCTCATGCTACCAGATCAGAATGTTTGAAGATATTGGCTTCTTGAAGGTTATTTGTTTGTTTTCTTTCTCTTTGCAAAAAAAAAAAAAAGGTTTTGTCATATTCTAGAAAGCCAAAAACAAAAACAATTTTTATATACAAAACAACCAAACCAAACACCATGAATAAATATTCAAAGAAATAAACAAATTAAGACAGAAAATCTTTTTTCCAAAATTACTGGACTTGGCATTGAATAATGATTGCTGTGTGGTTAAATAAAACAACCAAAACAGTTGTCTTCGAGAGGTGTAGTTGTAGATTGCTCAAACCTTGCTTCAGTTACATATGCAGCCACCCTTACAGGGGTTATCCATTATCTCTCGAGATTGAATGAAGGCCATGTAAAAGATAGAACCAGAGTGAAAAATAATACAATGCTGGATATATGAGGTCTGATTTGGATACTTGCCAATATTAGTCATGCAATGCGTTTTGATGGTTAAAGCAGCTGATGTTTAAACTGAGCTTCCGATGAATATCGGAACATTCCACTCCGCAAACAGTCAAAAAAAAAAAAATTAGATTTGTACACTTACACGTCGACAAAAAAAAAAAAAAAGCTTGTATAAGCTTTTTTTTTTTTTTTGTCGACATGTGTGTGTAAATGTCGACATTTTTTTGTTTTTTTACTTGGGAGCCATCACTTATCAAGGCCGAGCGAATAAGTGTTAATGATTGTAAAGTAAGTGATGAGGCAACACCATGATGATGAGTGATGCTGCAATTTTAGTAGACTTTAGTTCATTTACAGGATGGCTTTACATTTACATTAGACTTGAAAACAATCATGGTATAGTCATCTGGGAGAATCCCCACGTTATTATGTTCTACAAACGGACAGTTTTAGAAAACTTCTCATGGAATTTTGATTTAGTTGTAAGCATCAATAGGTGGTAAGGAAAATCGTCAGCAGTTATTGTCGCTGGACAAATATTTGTTGCAAATCTTTTACAGAGAGAGGGGGGGGGCATAAATTGAAACTCAGTCGAGCACCTGCCATGAAAATAATGATACACTCTCAGCATGTCGTCTATGAAAACCAGGAAGTAGGGAGGTGCAAAGGTTTTGCATCCTGTCAAATTAGGAAAGTGTTCTTGTAGCAGCTCCTCCCCAGATGTGGCAACAGTACTCCATCTTAGGATGCATTTGGGTCTTGTATAGAAGTAGACGATTGTGTTCAGAGTGAGGGTTTTTTTTTCTTTTGTTAGTTTTTTTACATGGAGGTCACCACTGATCAAGGCCCCAAAGCCATTCTAGGATAAGGGTTATTGCGTGTTCAGTAATCAGTGGGATAGTATTCTAGTAATCGTTAATATTGGAGATTTGATAAAGTGTCTTACTTAAGGGGGCGGTTCGTCAGGAATTTGTTTGATGGACTTAGACATCCAAGTTGTAGTCAGGTTCTTTCTGGAGTGGTAGAATGATCCAAACATTTTTCAGTAATTTTGACAACAGATCTAAGTCTTTTGGTCAATGAGTGATGGTCAGACCCAGAAGTTTGTCAAAGTTTGAAACAATTGTAACGGAGAAGTGAATGTATTTCTTATATTAGTGATTTACCATCCAGGTCGAACAGTATACAAGGTCAAACGTTAATGATATCGTTTGTTGAATGATGAACAATATTATTAAAGGATTGAAAGCTGTGGAATAGACAGAAAGACGGCTTAACTGGTATTTGTTTATAGCTATGTTGTAGTTAGCTAGGAAGCAACTGCATGATATTTTGTCCAATAATTCCAGAAATTCGCTCAAAGATAGTAACTCCATTGTTGTGGAATGCTAAAATACTTGAATGATGTATAATGTGCATGTATAGAATAATTGATAACGTGGATATACGATCAAAATGATACGATGCGATGTGAATAATTTGTCGTTATAAAATTTTCTTACATATGCCATGTATATGTTGGTTCTTATTAGATTACTAAAGTTAAGCAATGTTGAGCCTTGTTAATACCAGACTGATGACCATTTCGTAATAACAAAAACTGCTAAATCCTAATATTGTAATTTCCCCTGATTTTCATATACATGCTACTGGGGACCGTTTGTGAATTTAATAATCCCATGAGACTACCTCCTCCAGAGGAGACCAGTTCAGCCTGCCTAGGGTGAGTGTCACTTTGATACACGGGTTTAAATTAAGCTTCTTTAGAAATGAGTGAAGATGTAATAGTTTTGGAAGATTAAAACTTAAAAACTTTGACGTAAAATGTTAAGAAGGGGCAGGGAAGAAAAACGAGATGAAAAACCACTTGAGAAACTTTTCTATTCAGAACATTTACAATTAACTTCCATGAACAGAGTTTCTTTCCTAAGAATAATCCATCTGCGGGGTTGTTTACCAGCTGACGATTATGTGAACTACTATTCTCCTCTTTTCCATATATCTAACTCCCTATATATATATATATATATATATATATATATATATATATATATATATATATAGTCTTTGAAGTTTTTAACATTTGAAACTATACAAAAAATTACTTTTTATCATTCGTTAAAAAAAAAACATCTAGTCAGTAAGTCATTTAATCACCTGCAATCACTGCATCAACTCTCTCGAATTTACTATAATACAAATTTTTTTTTTTTTTTTTTTTTTTTTTCAAGGGATCATCAGTTGTTTACCATGAAACACTGTTTCGAGGATTTAATATATAATATATATATATATATATAATATAAAGCTGAATGTCGGTGTGTGTGTGTGTGTGTCTGGTCATGAATAGGCACCTATATGGTTGACTATTTTAAAAAACTGATTACATATAATGATAGAAGATGTATCAAGACACAGGAATGGGTATGTTTGATCTGGCAGAACGGTGGTTTATTAAAATTGTGGGGTCTGCGTTCGCACCTGGCCCACAAAATATGAAAATAAAAAAAAAATTTTTTTAATTAAAAAAGAAACGTTTACAAGTGTTTTTGATATAGATGTACATAATAATACTTTGATAAGTATGTTTTAACTTAAATAGGGATGGTATAATAAAATTGTGGGGTATGTGTTCGCACCTGGCCTCCATAGAATGGAAATAGGCACAAATTTTAATAAAGACTTTTCATATCTATCTGCATAAGTATACTTTGATAATTATGTTTCGGTTTGAAGAAATATGGTATAATAAGATTATGGGGTGTTCGTTCGCACTTGACCTCCATAGAATGGAAATATGTCACAAAGTTTAACAAGGTTTTTTAATATAGATCCACAGAATATTGTGATAAGTGTTTCAGTGTGAACAGGTATGGTATAATAAATTATGGGGTTTATCTATTTTATTTTTACTTCCATCATATTTTGCTTTGGTTTTGATACTCCCAAATTCAACCCAAATTTACAACCCTTCCTTTTCATAACCTATCGTACTTTCATAAATCAGAGTCCATTTTCTGTAGGCTGTTTTTGAACCCAGTCAACGACGGGTACTTTTGCTAGTATATATATATATATATATATATATATATATATATATATATATATATATATATATAGGGAGTTAGATGTATGGAAATTGTTTTCCGATGGAATTTTAAATTTAATAGTAAATTTAAAATTAATATTATAATAGTAAATTTAAAATTAATATTATTAATTAAATATTATTAATATTAATTTTAAATTTACTATTATAATATTAATTTTAAATTTACTATTAAATTGAAAATACCATCGGAAAACAATTTCCATACATCTAACTCCCTATATATATATATATATATATATATATATATATATATATATATATATATATAGGGAGTTAGATGTATGGAAATTGTTTTCCGATGGAATTTTAAATTTACTATTGGCTAATGAAAACATAACCTGTGAGAAAGGAGTAACAAGGAATCTGATTGGTTAGTTAGCTTCACTAAACATCATGTGGATATATAAAAACAAACTTGGACAAAAATTTGTGCACTTAATCCGAAGATTCTCTGCAAGAATGTAAAACTTATATATATATAAAAGCTTAATTGCCATGAATATATTTACATACTTTAAATATATATATACATATATATATATATATATATATATATATATATATATATAGTAAGTTATGAAAATATATATGGTAATTATGTTAACCTGATGGGTGCTCATGAGAATGAAAAACTTACTATTTAGCTCTACTCACATATTGAGCACTGTTGAAGTAATTACTGAAAATAGATAAACTATTTCCTTATAAAATATTATGTGAATACATGCAATTATATGAAAAAATGATTTGATGGAAACTTTTCAAAAAGATATTTCCTTTCTTTTATAATACTAAGAAATGAAGCTTTAAAAGATAATACTACATAATAATACTTATATTAAATTATAATTAAAAATCTCGATCGTATTTTAAGATAATCAATACGTAATCAATAAATATTGATTTTTTTTTTCTTCAATTGTTTACTTAAACAGGAAATGGATAAAATAAGAATTGATCTATTCTTGAAATTCAGTGGCCCAACAGACCAATGGAAATATTGTTTCAAACTTAAGCATGGCAAACTAAAAGAAAATACTCTTCCAGAATTAACAGACCACATTTTTTAAATAACTTTGAAAGTCTAGAGCCCAAATTAAACAAAAGAGCAAGAAAAACAAACATCTCGAGGGCTATTGCTACAATATATACATTTTTCCCCCCATAAAGTTTGATTTTAATATTTATATAAAGCTATCAGGACTACCAAGTATTGCCAAGGGTAAAAATGTAACAATTCTATCCTTCTTTCTTACCCCTTCCTTCTTCGCATAACCCATTCCTCTCTCTGTACACACACAATTTGATTCAGCAAAGGGAAATAACTCTGAAAAAAATCAGTTATTTTTACTTAGTGTGAAACAGACTGATCACATTAAAGAATGTGTGCACATCTTAACATTAAATCATATAAAATGGCCATTTGACCACTGAATAATGAATACTTTTGTTTGTTTTTAATTTTAGATATTATACATGGATTTTTTTTTTTAAAACTTTGTTGGTGTTTTATATGTATTTTTCAAGCTAAGGACATAAAAACATTTGCCCTTTTATATATTAATTAGACTAGAGCTTAACCCAACAAACTTATGAGAGAAAATAAACATCTTATAATATATTCATCTCATCACATTGATGCACCAGTTCTTGTAAGATAACTGAAGTTAAGCAATGTTGAATCTGGCCAATATTAAAAGGGCGACCATTTGAGAAGATCGTGTTCTTTATGCAACAGAACTTTATTCAGGTTCAAATTAATCGACTCTTCAAGTATCAAGTTAACATGAAATTTCTTGCAGTTTTTAACTTTTAAATTCAGATGAACATATCTCGACTCAAACAAAAATTTATTGATCGAAATAGCATCATCAGAATCAACACAATTTTTCAACGCAAAACAAATGTGTATTTAGGCCAGTAACATAAAAATCTTCCATTTTGGTGGCAATGAAGTCATTGAAGGCATTTTTGATATCGCTTAGAAAGTTGTCAAGATGCTTGAGAATGTGCTAGTCGGTAAGTGAGAGGTCAGAAGAGTATGGTGGATGAGGCAGTTTCATAGCCCAATTCGTTCAACTTCTGCAGAGTCGGTTTAGCAACGTGCGGTTGGGCATTATCATGGAGGAGAATTGGGCCTTTTCTGTTGACTAATGCTGGGTGTTGTTGTCGAAGTTTCTGATGCATTTCATCTATTTGTTGACAGTATTTCTCTACCGTAATGGTTTCGCGTGCATTCAAAAAATTAATGGATGAGGTCGGTCACAGACTACCAAACAGTCAGCATGACCTTCTTTTGCTGCAACTCTAGCTTCAGGAAGTATCGTAGAGCTTCGTCAGTGTCTAACCACTGAGCTGAGCATCGCCGGTTGTCGTAAAGGACCCACTTTTCATCGCAAGTCACAAATCTGTTAAGAAATAGTCGTCCTTGTTGCATAAAAGAAGAGAAGATGACACATAATGGCATTTCTTTTTCTTGTCGTTCAATTTGTGAGGCACCTATTTATTAAGCTTTTTCTTTTGTCTTTCTAATCTCTCAAGTGGTTGGAAATCATTGTAGACGTTACGTCTAATTCAGAGGCAAGTTATCAAACAGTTGTGCATGGATTGGCTTCAACTAATTACACTTCTTCAAGGCTCTTGTCGCCGCCACGTAATTTCTTAAACCACCATTGTGCTGTGCATTAAGTAGTGGTTCATGGACCACAAGAACCGTCTTCTCAACCTAATACAAAAACAAAAAAAATGTGATTTCAACATAAAATGACTCAACAATGATGGATATGTCATAAGATGCATTTAAATAAAAAGGAAATGTTGGTATTTTATAGATTTTTTTTTCATTGAAATCGCAGCAGACAAGACATGAGGCCATTTTATGTAAGAAGCTACAAAAAAGATACCATTTAAAGGTCAAAAACTAGCCAAAGATATGTGTTCGATGAAAACAGCAATTCTTCCCTCTGTGTCAGAAATCTTGCTCATAAATGAGCAGTAAAGGACAAAATAAGGAAAGCAAGAATTACACGGATGCCAAAAGTGAACCCGACATCCATTTTCTACTTAATTCATGAATTGGTTCCAAGAATTAATAACTTATTCCCTCATTTGTTGACGGTTCCTATCTTGACAAAGTACAAAACTGATTTCGAAATCTAGTAGGAAAGCTTCTCTTCACCTTTTTCACAAAAGAAATGTTGATTGTCTTTCTCTGTTCCATTATTATTTTTATGGTAGGTGCTCGACTGAGCTCCAGTCTTTGTAAAACATGGACAACAAAAACTTGTCTAGCTACAGCTACTATAAATCATTTCCTTTCTAATCTCTCAAGTGGTTGGAAATCATTTTAGATGTTACGTATAATTCAGAGGCAAGTTCTCAAACAGTTGTGCATGGATTGGCTTCAACTAATTAACTGTATAAACAGTATTTCTATGAACAAAATTTCTTTCTAAGAAAACTATCCATCTGTTGAACACAATGCCATGAGGCTGCTTCCCAAATGACTATAACATGATCGTTTTCAAGTCCAATGTAACAAAATAAAATAATTAAATTCTGCCTAATTTCAACTTGACAAACTCGTTAACCTTTATGCTTGAATGGTTGTTGGGCCTTGATAAATGGTGACATATTAGTAAATATATATAAATATATATATATATATATATATATATATATAAATATATATATATATATATATATATATATATATATTAGTATTTTATGAAAGTCTTCTTGCTTGTGTGTGAATTCCTCATAGGTTCTGAAATGCCTGACTCTTTTTTTTTTGCAAATTTCACACAAAGTTAATTTATATGTCTGGCAGTGTTCTTAGATATGTTTTATACAGAAATTCATCTGATAAGTATCGAAAATCTCCAATTTGAAAATACCTTTTCTCTCTTATAGATAAAAAAGAATAATTTTTACAGGGGAATATTTTACGTTACACTGGCAAGGGACATAATAAAATTTCAACAAATCATTTTTTCTTAAAAAAAAAAAACTGATTTATTAAAATCTGGAAATATAGCTTAGTGGTAGAGCATTCAACTACAGTTCGAATGATCTCCTGTTCAAGCCCAGGTGTACCTCATCATTTTATTTATCATTATTTCTTATTAATGAGTTCAATTTATGATAAAATAAAAGGTATCATTTAAAATCGCCACAAATCATTTCTTTGTTTGCATATTTTAAAACTAAACATTAATCAGAAATGACTTTTCTAGACCATTCATCGCCAAACCCAAATATCAGCTGACGTGATATTGTAAACAAAAACAGATGGAATTTGATGGACGACATTATCATCATTATTTTTTTATTTTTATTATTTTAATTGTTTTTGCAAATTAGTCCACCTGAAAAATTATTCCTCTTAATATATAATAATCAATAGAGGATTGATTCTATAATAATAATCTGCAAAAATAAAAATGTTTAAGTGTATTATACGACCAAGCAATGCTGAGTTGCCAGCTAGTTATATATATATATATATATATATATAGAGAGAGAGAGAGAGAGAGTTAAGCATTTTATAAACTGTTGCGTAATTCAGAATTTCCAGATGCTTTTTTTTTTTTTTTTTTTTTTTTTTTTTTTGACATCCAAAATTTGATGAAATTCTCTGAATTATGAAATGCTGAGTTTGACTCTTAGGAATTGTTTCTATTGCATGGAGCATGATCACGGTGTTGCTTGAGTATTGAAGTTTTTAAAAACCATTTTTTTTTTAATGGAAGTTGCTTCAGGCATGGCATGAAGCTACTTGACATAAAGAGCAAATAAAAACGAAAGATGATCGACAAGAAGACGAGTAAAACCTGTTGATTTCAGTATTGGAAAGATTACGGCTATGGGTAGGAGGAAAGTAGTCATCAAAAAAGAGTTTCACAAACTTGCAGTTCTTGGAAAGAATTCGCTAGAATAGGAAGATATATTACAGAGTACGTGAACAACAAACTGATAAAGGCCACTAGATCAACAGTTCAAATTAGATGAAACAATATCTTAAACGTGTAGCGTAATCAAGTGTACCCTCACTGTATGCACAAAAATTTGTTTTTGGTTGCTTCCATGTGATGGTCCAGTTTTAACTGTGTTAATCCGTGTCGTTTTCAAATACTGAAACGATACATAATATATCGATGTACGAACTATTAACCTCATCGGCACTTTATTATCGTTAAACTCCCATTTTGCATGCTAGTATCCGTTGGATGGCGTTTAGAAATATATTTCCAAAATAACTTTTCTCTGACCTTTTGTCTTTTTATGTCTCTTCATCAAGCCGATTCGTATCACTTCCGCTCATGTTTTCCTTGACCTTCCCCTATGAACTGATCTTGACACCTCAACTGTTCTACATCTATTCAGCCAATAACTATCAACCATTCTTTCATTGTGCCCATAACAAGTCTTCTGTTCTGCACCCGTCTCATTATACTCTCTAGTTTTAACCATTCTCTGAGATCATCACACGTATAACATTACACATCCATTGTATCATTTTTATGATTCCTATCCATGTAGCGCATGTCCTTAACCCACAGTACCTTCTAAGAGTTACATTGGTTAAATTGTCCTGCATGCAAATGCTTCAAACGTTTTGAAGCGTACTTTGGCATTGTCAAATTCTAATATTTTAAAAAGAAATTTCAAAGTATGTTAAAATATACTTTTATAGTTTATTGCTATATTTATTAGAGAGCATATGTTTCTCTGTATAATCATAACTATCACAGATTTATGTAATATTAAATGATCAACAACATTAAACAAATGAGTTGCAATATTGAATTACAAATTATAGCCTTAACCAACGTTTTTTTTTTTTTAATGCGCATACCTGATTCCAAATACGGGAGAAACAATTTATGATAATTTTGCAAAACACCTTTTACATGTTTAACGATCATTTAACTTATAATATGGTAGATATTCAAAAAATAAAATTTAACTTACAAATCAAGAATAAAAAGATAGAAATGAAAAACTTAAATCCAGTTCCACCTCGTGTTACACAAGAAGAAATCAAGCTGTCCAATATGCCGAAATCAATTAATAGAATTGTAGACTCTTAAAAATGCAGGTAATTTTAACTAGCATAATCTATCCTATGATTCTGTATCTCTCTATAGCCTATCCTATGATTCCACATCTCTATAGCCTATCCTATGATTCCACATCTCTATAGCCTATCCTATAATTCCACATGTTTTTGTAATTAATTATTTTTTGTTGTTGTTCTAATTGAAAAAGGGTTAAAATAGTTAAAAAAAAAAAAAAAAAAAAAAAAAAATGGATTGGGGAGTAATTTTGAAAACCAATCACCGAACTCAAGTTTGACTTATTGTTTATTATGGTAGCGTTCGAAATTGCATATGTATCATTAAAATATGTCAGTTTTAAATTTCATTTGGGGTAGGGGGTCTGTCACGACTGTTTTAAATAGAATTTCCATCGTTAAATATGCTGCTTTTATGAACGCTTAAGTATAGATTCATTATTATTATTATTATTATTTTTTTTGTAAAATAAAAGAAAATACTGTAGCTTTGATTTTCTTGGTTTAGTTTTGTTTTAGTTGAGCTTGCAATAGCATTAAATAAGAAAAGAAATCTTAATCCAGTCGTCATGGAAACGGAGTAATGATTATGATGACAGTTTAAAATGATGAGCAAAAATGTCTCTTCACCTTCTGATTCATAAATCAATAATGTTTTTCTGCTTCTTCTTCACAATATGAAAAAAACCCTAAACTATTTAAATCGTACGTCACATTTCTTTGCTTATTAGCGGCACCCATTTTTTTTTTTTTCCAGTTGAAATATTTATGAATTCAGTTTCCTCTTTTAGTAATTTCACTTTAGATTTCTTTTTTTTTTTTTTTTCATTTTCAATTTTTTCCCAAGAATTTATCAAATTCTAACTGCATTGTTTTATTTAATACACACTTTACTGCCACACTATCACTTCACAAAGTTTGTGACTTAAAATATGGGAAGTATTAATTTAAAATAATAAACATTTTATTCATAATTTTCTTGTAAACACAAAACAACTTTTTGCATTTATTTCTTACTAGATGTACCCGGTGTTTATTTCTTACTAGATGTACCCGGTGTTTCCCCGGTATAAATGTAACATTGAATTCCTTTATAAAATTAAGTAAAAAAAAATACTCGAGTGAGATCGAAACAAAAACATACAGTGAATCAAGTACGATAACCATTAGACCAGCTTGCTACGTTCTTTAAAAAAACTGTTTTCAAACCGCATAAAACAGTTGACAAAAAAAATTAAAATCCAATTTTTTTTTTATTTTGATTCTTTAGCAGCCCTGTTTTCCGGATGAAAATCGATTAAAAAGTTTTTTTACATGTCTGAATACCCTATATACCAAATTTCAAGTCTGTAAATGAAAATTCCATTGAGGTTTTTGGTTGAGAAGTTTCCTCACACATTCACACACACCCATTCTCATTTTATAGATATATGAATTAGCATTAATGATTAGTGATTTTGATTAAATTTATGTAACTTTTAAATGTGACGGAAAAGAAGGAAGAAATCAATTTATCTTTTCACTTGCAATTTAGAAATAGATCACAATTTATTGCAAATCAATTCTAAAGAAAGGAATATTCAAACGTAAATGCTGAATCTAGGAAATAAAATAATATTGCAAAACTGAAATATTTTTTATATTAAAACCAAAACAGGTCCTGGATATGACCTTAAACTATATCCGATGGTGAGGCCCCAGCTTGCGGGCTTTGGGGAGTGTGGAGCCACCCTTTAATTGCCATTGCTCCCAGGTCCACTCTGATCCAGAGTGGTAATACCTGTTAGGGTCCCAACTATGGGTTAAATAGAAACCGACTTGAAAATAACAAATATATTCTATTAAAAAAATCTTCTTCAAAATTACTGGATTCGGCATTAAATAACCTGAAAAGGGTTGATATGCCGTAAACCAAAAACCACTAACACACTAAAATCAAAACAATTGTTGAATAAAAACGTAATAGTCAGTATTATTTGTATTATTATGTATTACCGTTTTAATATTAAGTGTAATTCTCACAACATTTTGGCTGGTATAGCCTCCAACCTTCTTCAGGTATATTTTGTCAAACTCAGAATCTTTCTGTAGTAATAAGTAGCGATGTATATTGATAAGTAGTTTATAAATCTAAAAACTAAAAACTCCAAAACTTCATACTTGAAATATTCACAACAATCCATGACGTAACAAAGTACTAAGTAAAATCCAGTTGCAAGTGACATTCTATTGGTGGTTGAAAATCGATATTTAACTTTACTGCTAAGGCATTTATTTATTATTTATTATTTATATATTATCGTCTGCGTGTAACTTTTGTGGAAAGGATAAACTTTGCCGGTTGTTTGGAATCAATTAACAATTATTTTATTTTCAACAATCATATTTTGTTTCTTTTGGCCAAGTATCTTTTATTCAAGCCAAGTAACATTTCCAATACCCCTGGCATGAATATTCAATGTGATATATATATATATATATATATATATATATATATATATATATATAGTTGCCAATGCAAAAACACAGTATGCCTCCATCAGTTTGTACGTCATAAGTCAAATATAAATAGGCAAAAATTCATAGATGTTAGAAATCCTTGTAAGAGAGAAATAGTGACATCCAAAAGAAAACATGCTGAAATAACCAGGGAACCCATAAAATCGCAAAAGATAGAAACTCGTGATTTCTGAAAAATCTATAATATTGTATTGAATAAAGGGAAATCAGTAATTGTCCCACTATCCAACAACCAGATAATCACATGTACGACAACTGAAAAGGCGGAACTGCTTGCCTGACGATTTGCCTCCAACTCCACCTTGGAGCCAACGAACAAATCCCTTCGAAATTTCCCTGTGCAGAGTGAAGCAATGCTTGATGATCTGAAAATCACCCCCTACTCATGTCCGCGATATCATAAAAAATTCAGACATCTTCAAGGCATGTGTGACTGATCACAACCTTGCTATACTAAGAAATGCTCAGCTGAGCTTGCTCCCATACTTTCCAAGCTCTACAATAAATGCCTCACTGAATCTTGTTTTCCTAATAGCTGGAAGATGGTACCAGTGTACAAGAATTCTGGTGAAAAGAACAGACCCTCTCAATTATCACCCTGTCTCTCTCCTCCCTCTCTTCACCAAAATCTTTGAAGTTTCAAAATATTGAAAAAAGTGTGAAAAAAAATCATGCAACTAACTTATTATTGAAAAGTACATTAAAAAAAGAATGGCTTTAGATTTTGCAGAAAATTAGTTTCCCCTCGATTGTCATTACGTTTTTTTAGTCGTGAGTTAAAAAAAATATAATTAAGTTTTATATGAATCAACATGGTGCAATTCTTAAGTTTAACTCTGTTTATTGATATCCATGATTCTTTGTAGACTCTGATACTTGCATAAGTAACCACTTGAAGGGTGCCAACATCCACAAGTGAAAGTAGTGTTCTGGAACCGACTGCATTCGAACTTGGCATGGCTAGATTGCCAGGCTGCATCATTATTCACTTAATCACAATTTAACCTGATGGGAAATTACGATTGTAGGAGGTGTTAGGGTTAGGTGTGAGTTAATAATTATTGCACTCTTTTTATATGATGCCAATTTTTCTGTATGTTTGCGACAACTTAGACCATCAGTCAGAGAATAATCTTAGACAAAAATATTTTGAAATGTGTTAAAATATAAACAAAAGTTAGTCAGTAAAAATACTTTAATTTTACGAATAAATTTTATTTGACTAAATGTACATTAAAACAGTTTTTAGAAAAAAAGTTGTTTTCTGTTGAGTGTCTGCATTTTTCTTTGGTTTTCCAAACCCTATTTATTAAGGTCCATATTTATTTAGATCCTTAGATATGGGAAAATTTTCCACACTGACAGCAATTTTGCTTGGATTTCTTGTCTTTGGAATTTTTTCCCCGCTTCCTGTATTAACATGCAGAAATTAAAATATAATTTGAACAAACATCTGGCTACACAACTCCCATTGAGAATTTCACCATCAATTTGGAGGGAATATATATTGTTTGAGGTGAAGTAATAAATATATATATATATATATATATATATATATATATATATATATATATATATATATATATTAAACAAATATATGGGAGAAAATTTTACCTCTGTTGAGCGAAGAATGAAACCTGGTTAGCTAACCTTTATTTTCACAGTTTTATTTTTTAAATCATGTTGATTGGTCTGTATTTAGCTATTATATATATATATATATATATATATATATATATATATATATATATATATATATATATATATATATATATATATATATTCAAAAGAGTTTTCCAAGTTTACAAAGTGAATAATTCTTTAAATTTAAAACAAGTATAAATATTAATATTTCTATGACAATCCTAAACAAATGATAAAGCTCAATATTCCAAGTATAGAGCATGAATATAAGGAATTCCATTTAAAATCTGTAGATTAGAAATTACAACAAATTATTATTCAACAAAAAATACAATAACTTAAAATTTTCCTTATTCCGTGAAGTTTCAAAGAATGAACCTTATCCTCAGAAAAAAGTATTTAGCAAAATGATATTTATAAGCAGACTATGTTTTGCTGGTTAGCACGTAAATTGAAAACTATAAATTATGAAAGAAGCCATATTTATATGAAAGTTGATGATAATGCAAAGATTAAGCTATATTGAATTCCATATATATATATATATATAATTAAAAAGGTGGTAGCACAATTAAGTTTATAGGGTGAATCGATACAGTAAACTAAAAAGTGATATGAATATTAGGTTTCTGATCTCCATAAAATAATCTTAACCAGATGTAAAAGCCCAATAAAACTAAATAGTGATTAGAGCTTATTATAAGTACTTAGGTTCAAGAAAATATGTTGAGAAACACTCTAGCAAGAGTTAAACGCATATTTTTCGGAAAGGAAACAGAAATAGAAGTGAATGTCCTTAATCCGCGGAGTTTTGAAGAAATACTTTGAATCTTGTCAGAGGGGAGGAATTAGCAAAATGTATAAAGAAATACTGTAAAGTATTTAAAGAAACTAAAAATGAAAAGGATCATACTAGCGTGAAAGTGAAATGTAGAATAATGAAACAGATGGAGTCGGGTAAAAAGAATATATATATATATATATATATATATATATATATATATATATATATATATATATATATATATATATATATATATATATATATATATATATGCAATTTAATCTAATAGTGTTATTTTCTGTATCTTTTTTCTAGGATAAAAAATTATTCCTTGAATTTGAAAGTATATTACCAAACGTAATATAGAAAGTCTTTGTCGTTGAAAACAAAAGATATCTGGCCCAGATAATGGAATTAGATTACTTTAAAAAAAAACGTTTGAAATGTATTCTGGTTTTCTGTTTGTTTGTTTTTTTAATTTCTACAAGTTGAAACAATGACCAATGTCAATGAGTTTGTGGGGGGGGGATCAAATTGATAGACTAAGATTAGATTACTCGGTATAGCTGTCACAATGATCTAATAAAACAGTTGGTAGAAAATAGTTAACTATGTTCATACAAGACATAGTTGAAGCAACCTTTGAATCCACTGATCAAAAACACGTTGTATGTGCATCTTTAGTTTTCTTAACTTTTTAAAATGTTTGTCAGAAAACAAAATATAATACTATTACTGTCAACTCTAACAACGATATGTATGAAAAAAGGGTTACTGTATACGTGTATTAATTTGGCTAAAATTTGAATTGTTAGATTCCATGTTTTTTTTTTTTTTGAAAATCAAGATGTTTAAGTTGAAAATTTTTTTTTTTTTAGTCTAATCCAAAAATACATGTTTTTAGTTGCATCATAGGGAACTTTCACATCGTATTGGCTCACAGTTACCCTAACCTGAAATCAGCAAATGCAGGTCATCTCCGTGAAAACCTTTACATAAAACTTTTCAGATGAATAAAAACTTAAACTGATATCGATTAAATCTTTTCAGCTGAAGCTAATCAAAATACACTACGTGTAGTTAATTAAATAAATTGAAAATTTGATTTTTTTTTTTTTTTTTTAGTTTAATCAGTTTAAAAAATAATGAACACAAAAATAATGAACACAAAAAATAATGAACACTTTGTTTTATTTGCAAAGGGTAGTTTGTCTTCGGTGCCCTTCCCATTAGAAATGAAAGGAGAATGTACCCCTAGATGTTTGCACAGGGAGCAAAGGTGCAAACAGGTTTCTTCATATGGTGTTGTTTACTCTTTAAAGAAAAAAAAAATTACCTTTTTTTAAAATTTTATTTGTTTTATTAGTTGGAGATCACTCATCTGGCATTCTAGATCGTTTTAAGACTCTAACAGTCTTTTTAAGTGCAACTGTTTGTATCTCTTTTGCACTTGGTTCACCGGGTATATTTGCCAAATAGATTTTTAAATTCTTTTTCGTGAATACGGTTGCTCCTATAATTACTGGAATGATGGAAGTCTTCCTAAGATTCCAGTTTCTTTTCGTGTTATACACAAGACCTTGGTATTTCCTTATCTTTTCCTTGTCAGCTCTGTTAAACTCAACATCAGTGGGGACACTAACTTCTACTAAGGTTGCTTCTTTCTCCTTGTCCCATATCACTATGTCAGGTTTAATAGCTCCATTTTCTAGTTGCAGGAATTGCATAGTCAAAACTCTGTACGTTTCTGTATATGTATACAAAAACGTGGCACACATTGAAATACTCTAACTAAACTAACTTCTGTTTAGATGTGTTTTCAATTCAAACGTTTTGCTTTTGAACTGTGAAAAGCTGAGAAAATTCTGTGACAGTCATTTTGTGGAAATAAGAAAGATGGAAATGATCTTGCTTCTTAAATTGGTGATGGTACACTGCTCAGTGAAGCAGACTCTGAACTCGGCATTACATAATCGAGTTTCATACATACTATCGTTTTACTTTCACCAATCATCAGCATCAGCATCAGCTATAGCCGTCATTAACTTTTCAATCTATACCCCTTGTCAGTATTAACAATGGGTATAACCTTTTTTTTTTTAATTATTAATATCTGACTGTTATTTTATAAAGAGTACTTTGTTCAGGTCTTATATTGTTCTTTTCTAATGGATGTCTTCAAAATGATCGCCAGAAAAAAGCTCAGCACAAAAGTGGAAAACTGAACAAAAACTGACCACAATATCATATGGAATGAATATATTCTTGTTTAATACTACATGTGCTAATTCAGTGAAAAAAATTTATTGTCAAGAAAAAACTCAAGAAGAATTAACAATTATTACAAAATCAAATGTGAAAAAAAAATGTTTAATTAAATTTATTTTAACTGAGGTTCAGTTTTTTTTGTTTTTTTTCAAACTTTGTGATGAGATTTAATGATCCTAATGGTGTAACAGAATCAGTAAAGTTGATGTCAAATGATGGTAGCCTCTATATAAACACAAAAATACATAAAAAATTATAAATAATAAATAAATAAAAAGTACATCCAAATAGACGATATATATGTTTATGTCTCCGCCTCGGAGATCCGTTGTTTTTCTTAGAAAGTCGCCCATTTTTTATTTGGACGTATTTTTTATTTATTTATTTATTATTTTTCAACGGATCTCCGAGGCGAAGACATAAACATATATATCGTTTAAAAAATTAAAACAAAAACCACTTAAACAGATTAACAATAAAAACGAAGCAGTAAATCATCTGTGGCAACGTAGCAGAGTGGATTAGGGCGCTGGACTGAAAAACATAAGGTCCAAGGTTCGAATCCTACCAACAGTCAAGCTACGCTGATGAGGAGTAGGGCTCCGAAACACGGTTGTCCATAGATTACTGTTTATTATATTTTAGATCGGATTTTTTTGATTTTTGATACTTATCGCATGAATTTCATATCCAAGAACACTGTCAGACATATGAATTATTTTTGCGTGAAATTTACAAAAGATAGGCTCAGCCGTTTTGAAACCTATGAGGAATGAATTCCCACACACACACAAAGTGACTTTTTTATAATAGTAAATATATATATATGTGTGTGTGTGTGTGTGTACAGCACAATCATGTTGACACACTAGTTCTTGCCAGATCACCAAAATTAAGCAATGTTGAGGCTGAACAATACCAAATGGGTGACCATTTGGGAGGGCTCAGCGCTGTATATACGGCACCGAGTCATAGAAATTTCCAGGTTGGTATCTGGAGGGGCATTAATTCACTGGGAGCGATGCATCCCCAGTCTTAGTTAAGATATGCGTCTAGGAGAAGGTAACTCTGATGTAAAAACCTGTTTTGTCTTGTGGCAGTCATCTGCACTGACAAGGATTAACAGTAATAGCAAAAAGTGGTGTTGGTTCTACACAAAGCCTTCACCACTATAAACAAATCATCTGTGAGGATTTCCAAACAACTTAGTTGTTTTGGCAGAACCTCATACGTCGAAATCAATATATATATATGTGTTGTTTTTTTAGTGTATCAAAGTACATAATTATAGTTTTTTTAGTGTATCAAAGTACATAATTATAATTTTTTTAGTGTATCAAAGTACATAATTATAATTTTTTTAGTGTATCAAAGTACATAATTATAATTTTTTTAGTGTATCAAAGTACATAATTATAATTTTTTTAGTGTATCAAAGTACATAATTATAATTTTTTTAGTGTATCAAAGTACATAATTATAATTTTTTTAGTGTATCAAAGTACATAATTATAATTTTTTTAGTGTATCAAAGTACATAATTATAATTTTTTTAGTGTATCAAAGTACATAATTATAATTTTTTTAGTGTATCAAAGTACATAATTATAATTTTTTTAGTGTATCAAAGTACATAATTATAATTTTTTTTAGTGTATCAAAGTACATAATTATAGTGCCAATCCTATTATTGTAGCATATGATTAGCAGTAAACATACATTTCTATGATATATTAAAAAAATAATCTGGCTCGATAGTTTGCTAATGCAAGACTTTCAAAACAAGTCTTTTCTGGTGAGATTTTCAAAGGAAACGATTTAAGGACAACTTGAAGATGTTCTTCAGTTCTGTTTGTATTCTGACATGTGGGAAAACCTGGTCTAAAACAGATGTTCCTGGCGTATCGGAAGTTATGAAGGAGTTACGATTGCTAAATCTGCTTTTATTTAAGGAACGTGAAAGGAAACGTGGTACTAGAAAAAAAAAAAAGTCAGCATCTCTGTTACAGGATTATATCAGAGTTCAGATCAGATTGATGAGACAACATGTCCAGGCCGACAGGACAACTGCATGATCATGGTCATCTTTGCACGCGATAGACGAAAACATCAAATTGTTTAGTTCTTTCCCACTGCAAGAACTTAGACACCAGAGTCGGGAAGTGGAATTGAGAAGTCAGCACCCCCGAGGAGGGGCACTCTGATCTGCATAAAGTTCCTGAACAGCCCCATATGAAATCCCCCCCGCAGAGGGCACTCCAAGTGATTAGCAATAAAATAACTTCTTCTCAAAGAGAGAAGGTAAAGCTTGGGAGGGTGGACCTCCTAGAACTGCACAAAACCTAACTTCCACCGCAAAATCAACAGAGACAGGATCATTAAAGAAATGGTCTAATCTCTGTTGATTTTGGGGGTCCATGATAAAAACCGCTAGCCGAACATGATCAATATAGATATCATAAACACCTAAAAAAAAAAAAAAAAAAAAAAGCCAAAGGCGAATAACTCTTATTCTTTTAGTAAGAGTTATCGTTCTTTATTTCGTTTGCTTTTAATTTTATTTATTTATTTATTTATTTTTATAGATAATCAACATAAAAAAAAGTGAGGCTATAGAACATAGAAAACAAATTTGAATGTAATGGATCCCGGGCAATACTATCTTGGTAACTCTCAACTTCGGTATGCACACTGATTTTGTCAAACAAAATTCACAAATAGCATGAAGCAGACTTTAGTTAATAATTTGATTAAATGTTATATTTTCACAAAGATTAGGTGATCTCTTTCAACAGATAATTTGATTTCAGGGACAATTTAGGAGTTGAACATTTCTACATTCTCAATAATTTACCCTCTTGCAGGAAATTCGGTTTTGTTTCTACTCTTGTCAAGGAAGTTGTGTGTGTGTGTGTGTGTGTGTGTGTGTGTGTGTGTGTGTGTGTGTGTGTGTGTGTGTGCGTGCGTGCGTGTGTGCAAACTAAAGATTTTCAATTTAATTTAAATAAGATTTCCGTTTTTTTGTTTTTTTGTTTGTTTTGGGGGGGGGGGGTTTTAATCTCTATGCGAAGATTTGTCGATTGATCGGTCATTTGTTGCTAAATGTGCAGATTGAATGGACGCATTTTTATTTGAGATATGCCCAAGTATCTAAAATACGATGCTTTGTCCGTCGTTCAATTATGCTTGAAATTGAGATCGTTATTTTTTTTATTTTTTATTTTTTTTGTTTTTGTCTTTGATCCGTCATGCTTAATAGATAAAGATAGGAGTTCTCCGATTTTTATCGAAATTCTTTTTTTTTAATACAGAAAATCTTTATTAAATCGCTGGAACCTTTTTTCCTATAAGAAAAGGATAGTTTCTGGCAAATCACAATTAAGTTTTATTTAACACGGATGTGAGACTTTTGCTTTTTAGTGAAATTCCATTCCTGCCAAATTTCTATATTTCTGCAAAGCCACTTTTTGCTCATGCATAGAGTATTGTTGCACCATCTCGACTGGACATGACATCTACCACTAGACAAGATCCAAAAAACGTCTAACTTATTAGTTCCGCCACTATCAACCAAGCATCAATACATGTCTGTGGCCGACAAGCAGCAAAATTCCATTCTTTCACTGTGGAGATTCCTAAATGCTAGAAACTTTCTACTCTAATAATTTCTTTTCATAAAAATGCTAGACTTTGGAATTCCCTTCCTGTCTCCTGCTTCTTGGACTGCATTAACATTCAATAATTTAAATGTAATGTGAACAGACATCTCGTTGCTCAACTCCCCACATAGTGTCCCTGTAGCTTTGGTCCTAATAGTAAACCCTTACATCCGTGATAATTTGTCTTGTTTGGGAGTGAATAAAAATTTTTTAAACGGATTTTTTTTTTTTACATTCAGACAATTACTATGGTGGACATTAAATTCGCCAAATACATGTATTTGGATGCTAGTGTCTAGGGAAAGTGCTACATCTATGTTGTCAGAGACATGATTGATTAGAGTACAGTCTTGGATCGAGGGAGAACGATAAATAAAATATAAGTAGTTAATTCTATGTTGTAAAATTAGTCTCAAACACATGAAGGCCTGGTCATCAGATTCTTGTTTAGATTCTCGAGTCATGGGGGGGAGGGTGTTATGAATATAGATTTCCAGTTCGTGTACGTGTTTGTCAGTCCTTATGACAAAGTGGAAGATAATCAGACATGTTAAAGTTGTTAGAGGGGATGGAGGAGTGCAAGTTAGTTTCACTTAGCACTAAGACATCCGGGGAGTTTGCTAGGAGAAATGATTCTACATTGTCTAAGTTCTAAGTCTACGATATTTGAAAACGCAAGTCTCAAGGGAGGAGGCAAAGCATTGTTTGAGTGTGTGTGATTTAATCGTTATTTTGGATTGAGCTGCCATTTTTATAATTTAAGTTTAGGGTGAGGGGCATTAGGCAAAGTGGACGTGCATTGTCATCACCATGCCACACAAGTAGACCATCAGCCTCGTCCTTAGGAGAATGGCCTCAGGAATGCCCATTGGAGATGAGTGCAAGGTCCCTTTCCATGCACGACATGGCATTACAATCATCCAGATATTATACTAGTGATGATAGAGCAGCCGCTCTAAATGCTACCAAAGAGTTAAGGCTCCTATACTGTCAGTCAGAATACAGCAGCCAGACAAACTGTCAAACCGGTACCCTTAAACATGTCAGACAAGAGTGGCCCAGTCCAATCATGTTAGCATACATGGTAAACAAGCACCCCCAAGATGCCCAGTTAAGTGGAAGGGAATGAGGCAGGTGTGGGAGATCGCGTTCATTGCCCTAGTCAGGAAACAAGGTCAAGCACTAAGCATCTCTAACGAGTCCCTGTGATCACACTTCTGATCCTTACAAATAGGCAAAAAAGGAGTATGGAAGTCGGGGGGCGGTAGGCAGAGCCTACCTTCTCTTTAAGCAGTTTAGGTTTGCAAACCAGTTATTTGATAGTCACCAGCTCTAGGAAGGTTGTCAAGCAGGAGTGAGGAGGCATCCCTCCCCCCATTTGGTGCCAAGGCATATGAGTTCAGTGGCACAGGTTTGACATCGGCGTTTTCCTTCTAGATGGATGATCTGACAAGATCTATGGGTTCATCAATACTAAGAAGGTTATCCCTGCACTTTGTTTCAAATCCAGGTATTTTTACGCACCTGCATGGGTAGTTAGAGTTAATTGCATTAGTATCAAAGATAGTTTCTACTATGAAGTAGCATTCCTCAAAAAAAGATCAGAAGATTTAGTTATTCACAGTGTATGAGTGATTGGTGTGGATTAAAGTTAGTAACTACTAGAGTTAAATGAGGATTAAGTATGGTTTGTGGATTAATAAACACATTAGAAAAGGTATCGTATAAGGAGTTTGGATACGATTCCAAATGAGCTTCAAATTTCAGATTTTAGTTTTCATGCAGAGAATCGTCAGTACGTTTGCCCATCTGAGAAATATAGTTTCTACTTCATATAACTTTAGGTAGAAGTTCAAACTATGGCTAAAAAGTATCCTTCTTATAAGTAATCTATTGATAAAGGTATATATTATAGATAATGCATGCCTTCTAACAGATAACTGTTTGGTATCGATTTTTAAATTTGTCTTTTAAGGTTAAGAACTGAAAGATAAAACCCTGTCTTCTATTACAAATGCATGTATGTGATTTTATAGCAGTTTGTGGAGAAGGACAATTGGTTTTTTACCAGTTGGAATAAAAGATGATCTAATCTACAAGAATACCGTATTAATAATATACATTAGGACATTTAGGAATTAGGGTTGGATTCAGAATTTAAAGATTTATGTTAATCGTGCAAAACAGGCCCAGGCATTCGTCTTGGAGGGAAAGTAAAAAGCCTTTTTACATCGATGTTTAGAAGTGAAATGTTCCAGTTTTTCCAGTACCATACATAAGGAACCATATACTTGTAATAAGTACAGGCCTTATGTTTAAGAGATCATTTCTCATGCGATTTCAGTCGATTCTAAATTTTGTCAAAACAATGAAAAGTGTTCTGAGTGACTTCTCTCCAGACATGGCAGTAATACTAAAAGTTCAGACATCTCTAACAGAGTAAAAGTAGGTGCTTCATTCATTCTCATGCTATGACATGCTAATATTATGTGGAAAGTGTTCAACTGAACTCCAATCTATGATTCCCCCTTACCAAACTTTCACAAAAAAAACACTTGACTAGCTACAACCACTATAAACAGTTTCTCTCACTCTCTATCTGTCCTTAAATCTAAAAACAGATTTCATAAACAAAGCTTCTTTCCCAGAACTGCTCGTCTGTGGAATACTGTTCCGCTGGCTTGCTTTCCGGTTGAATGCAACATGGTAGCCCTCAAATCCAATGTAAGCAAGTTCTTATTGATCTGTCCCCATAAATAATCAAATTCTACCCAATTTACACCATTAACGATTACTACACTACTACCTTACATTCATTGATCCTTATCCTCGAGTGGTCTTCGAGCCTTGATAAGTGGTGACACCCAAGTAAATACATACATATATATATATATATATATATATATATATATATATATATATATATATATATATATATAAAAAATGTTAACTTTTTGATTAATATATTTTTTTTAATATTTTAGAAGATGAATCTGTGTCTCTGTGTGTGAGTGTGTTCCTAATGGACTCCTAAATGGCTGAGCCATTTTCTTTTAAATTTAACACAAATGTGTGTGGGAATGTTCTTAAATAGGTTTTGTATCAGAATACCTACAATAAGTATTGAAAATCACTAATGGAAATAAAGCAATTAAAAAAGGCAGTCCGGTTTTGACCAAAATTACCACCCATATACAACCTATCATCTCAAGTGCATTTGAGAAGTTTTATCACCGCCCAAGCAGAAGGGACCAGCATATAAAATACTAGGTTCTTTGATAAGACAGGAGCGTGTTCTAAATGAATGCTTTTCTTTAGAGCACAATCGAACCATGATACTTGACTTTTGCATTTAAAATTTTAATTCAAACCATTATATAAAATAATTTTATAAAATCAACAGTAGGTTCTCTACAATGCAATGTAGATTACAATGTATTGTGGACTAAGTCACTTCAGAAAGGCATGTGAAGCTTCCTCTCGGTGCACTATGGTGTGTCCCCAACTAGAGCAGGCAATCTATAGATTAGAGAGAAAAATGGGCGATTTCACCGATTTTGATGACAATAAAAGTATTGGAAGTATGGAACATTTTTTTTTGCTCCTCATTCAATCCCGGGCAATGTCAGGCCTTCCTGCTAGTTAAACTAAATAAAGATTAGTAATACTGAAAAAGTGTGTGTGTGACGTGTTGAAATAAGGATTCTTCAAAAAAACAAAAAATGTTGCAATTTCGTGCAGATATTGATTCTTCAGCTTTGAATTAAATAATTCCTGAGAGATTTCTTCAAATCAATCGAAATACTTTATCAGTGACCCTTCATAAAGTTCTGCTTCAATTGAAATACGTAACTGGAGCTTTGACTAAGGACAAAGTGTAGTATCAGTTCTGCCATTACACTTTATCTTTTATACCTTCGATCAGTGAAGACAAATCTTACAAAACTGAGGCCATCTTTATTTTTCCCTTTTGCCTCTTGGAGGTGGAGTAGCTGGATTTTCCTTACATTAAAAACACCGACCTTGTGTCTAACTCTGCCCTCGCGGGGAGAGGTATGTAAACATCTGAACAATAAGATGGATGTGTCAACCTCTAATTATTCCAACATGATGCTCAGATTTTTTTTCCTCAGTGTAGTATTATCTTCTTTTTTTTTTTTTTTTTTTGTCTGTGTACAAAATATATCCAAAATTATATTTATTATCAATTTGATTTATTGTTCAATGAGACTGGATGATTTTGTCTGTTAGCAACAAATAATTTAATTCTCTGCACCATTTATGAGAAACACTTGCATATGATTCTCTATAATTGACAGTCTTGTATGAAACTGGTTTTTAACTATGGAAACGTAATGTTTTGCACTGTTAAATGAACAATAAAGAATTTGTGAAATACAATTAGCAAATGCTTTCTAACGTTAATCATGTTTTAAGTTATGGAAATTTTGAGACAAGGTTTCATGAAATGTTTCTTCCTTGGATCAGCATTTTCACCTTGCTTATTTTCACAACGTTTCGGCTGATGTAACCTCTATCTTCAGAAAAATTTTCTTGAACTTGTGGATATTTATGAAAATGGAGAAAAGCTATCCATGTCTATCGCAGGAAGAAAAAAAGACATGTATAAGGTTGGAAAGAATGAGTCAAAAAATTGAAGGCCTCATTTTGCTATTTAAAATGCAAAATAAAATGGATTTCTGCCATTTAATGAAATAAAGCAAATTACAAATAGAAATCGACGTGTAAGTGTGTTGGGAAATATCAGCAGGAGCATGCAAAGAGATTAGCAGCAGTTGCAAAACTGTATATGCAAATAAGAAGTGTGTGCAAGAAGATGAAGGAAAAACGTTAAAATGTTACTAAAGGTAATAAAAACATTTTTTAAATGTTGCTAAAATAATAAAAACGTTTTTTTAAAATGTTACTAAAAGTAATAAAAACGTTTTTTAAATGTTACAAAAACTAATAAAAACATTTTTTAAATGTTGCTAAAAGTAATAAAAACGTTTTTAAAATGTTACTAAAAGTAATAAAAACGTTTTTTAAAAATGTTACTAAAAGTAATAAAAACGTTTTTTAAAAATGTTACTAAAAGTAATAAAAACGTTTTTTAAAAATTTTACTAAAAGTAATAAAAACGTTTTTTAAAATGTTACTAAAAAGTAATAAAAACGTTTTTTAAAAATGTTACTAAAAGTAATAAAAACGTTTTTTAAAAATGTTACTAAAAGTAATAAAAACGTTTTTTAAAAATGTTACTAAAAGTAATAAAAACGTTTTTAAAAAATGTTACTAAAAATAATAAAAACTTTTTTTAAAAATGTTTCTAAAAGTAATAAAAACGTTTTTTAAAAATGTTACTAAAAGTAATAAAACGTTTTTTAAAAATGTTACTAAAAGTAGTAAAAACCTTTTTTAAAAATGTTACTAAAAGTAAAAAAACCTTTTTTAAAAATGTTACTAAAAGTAATAAAAACGTTTTTTAAAAATATTACTAAAAGTAATAAAAACGTTTTTTAAAATGTTACTAAAAGTAATAAAAACGTTTTTTAAAATGTTACTAAAAGTAATAAAAACGTTTTTTTTTAAATGTTACTAAAAGTAATAAAAACGTTTTTTAAAAATGTTACTAAAAGTAATAAAAATGTTTTTTAAAATGTTACTAAAAGTAATAAAAATGTTTTTTTAAATGTTACTAAAAGTAATAAAAACGTTTTTTAAAAATGTTACTAAAAGTAATAAAAACGTTTTTTAAAAATGTTACTAAAAGTAATAAAAACGTTTTTTTAAAATGTTACTAAAAGTAATAAAAACCTTTTTTAAACATGTTACTAAAAGTAATAAAAACGTTTTTTAAAATGTTACTAACAAGTAATAAAAACGTTTTTTAAAATGTTACTAACAAGTAATAAAAACGTTTTTTAAAATGTTACTAAAAGTAATAAAAACGTTTTTTAAAATGTTACTGAAAGTAATAAAAACTTTTTTTAAAAATGTTACTAAAAGTAATAAAAACGTTTTTTAAAATGTTACTAAAAAGTAATAAAAACGTTTTTTAAAAATGTTACTAAAAGTAATAAAAACGTTTTTTTTTAAATGTTACTAAAAGTAATAAAAACGTTTTTTTTTAAATGTTACTAAAAGTAATAAAAACGTTTTTTTAAATGTTACTAAAAGTAATAAAAACTTTTTTTAAAATGTTACTAAAAGTAATAAAAACGTTTTTTAAAATGTTACTAAAAGTAATAAAAACGTTTTTTAAAATGTTACTAAAAGTAATAAAAACTTTTTTTTTTTTAAAGACAAAATGCTGACAAAGATTTTTAATTCATTGCCTTCGTTTGTTACGACAAATTTATTGATGGGCTGCTCTCGTTTTGCATTTCATGACTTTATAATTCATCTTTCAAATCATCTTTTTAATTAATCTTTATAATTAATTATTATTTTTTATCTTAACAATTAATATTTACAATTAATCCTTATAATTCATCTTTATATTTAATCCTTACAATTAACCTTTATATTTAATCTTTAAATCGATGCATACTGGAGTCAACCCACAACATTTCGATAGAAGTAAATCTAGAATACATTCATTAACTCTTATCCATCGGGATCTATGTCCATTGAATTGAAATCCATGTTTAATTTCAGAAGAGTTTCCGATGAATAACTATTCTGTATAAGTCCTGGGAATGAAAATTTTCAATAGGTAGTTGTTCTGTACAGGTCCTGGATTTTATAATTTTGTAGGCAGAGAGCAAAAGGTCTTGTGTTGACATAAAAAAAATCTGCTGGAATACTAAAAGATGCAATATTTTTGTGGAGCAATTCTAGTTTCTGATTAGTTGCTGGCAGAACGTGGCTCTAGTTGATTGATCGGTTCCTATCACCAGTGTCTATAAGTAGAACCTTTCAATTTTCAGTGATCATACCCTCCTCCTTATATCAAAAATACTGCCAAACAATTCATACCAGTTAATGAAATAAAGGAAATTGCAAACAGAAATCTATCGATGGGCTGATCCTGTTCTGCACTTCATAATGATAAATTAATCCTCAAATGCAAAACGAAATGAACTTACAAAATTTAAATAGAATAAATTTACCAACTCTTATCCATTGGGATCTATGTCCAGTAATAGAAACTTTAAAAAAAAAATTGGTAGATATAAAAAAAAAAAAAAATGTGACAGCAGATTAAGTAAAAAGTTCATAATTCCCGAAAAGTTACTGACTCTAACAAAAGACATCTTGTTGTGTCCAGAGAAATTGTGATGTCAGGGTTATTGGATAACATAGAACAAGTAGGCAAGCTCATTGTATTTTTAACACAATTTATTCGTGGTAGTAAATTAATTACAGACGATATTGAATGTCCGGAGATGTCCACCATGTTTCTTTTTCTCCCGTCTCAAACTCTCTAGCTTTTTTCCAAAGATCTATATGGGGTAATAACTCATACTTTCTTTATTTAGAGTTATTCCCCCTTTTATTAGTATAACACATTTGAAGAAGGCTGGAGAGTACACTGATTGAAATCTTTGTGAAATTGGCAGCTACATAATTGGAAACATCTAAATAATTTTGATCATACTCCAAAAGTTTATTATGAAACAGGGAACGTGTTTTTAGTCGATTTATTGAATGCAGGCTTAATTGAAGACAGTTGAATTTATCATTTGTTTATGAAAATTAACTTATTCTGCAGGCGTTAATACATACTATTGCAATATAATGCATACTATTGCAATATAATGCATACTATTGCAATATAATACATACTATTGCAATATAATACATACTATTACAATATAATGCATACTATTACAATATAATACATACTATTACAATATAATACATACTATTACAATATAATACATACTATTACAATATAATACATACTATTGCAATATAATGCATTATAGTTGCAATATAATGCATACTATTACAATATAATGCCTACTATTGCAATATAATGCATACTATTGCAATATAATGCATACTATTGCAATATAATACATACTATTGCAATATAATGCATACTATTGTAATATAATACATACTATTGCAATATAATGCATACTATTGCAATATAATGCATACTATTGCAATATAATGCATACTATTACAATATAATGCATACTATTGTAATATAATGCATACTATTGGAATATAATGCATACTATTACAATATAATACATACTATTACAATATAATGCATACTATTGCAATATAATGCATACTATTGGAATATAATGCATACTATTGCAATATAATACATAATATTGCAATATAATGCATACTATTGCAATATAATACATACTATTACAATATAATACATACTATTGCAATATAATACATAATATTGTAATATAATGCATAATATTGCAATATAATGCATACTATTGCAATATAATACATAATATTGCAATATAATACATAATATTGCAATATAATGCATACTATTGCAATATAATGCATACTATTGTAATATAATGCATACTATTGCAATATAATGCATACTATTGCAATATAATGCATACTATTGCAATATAATGCATACTATTACAATATAATACATACTATTGTAATATAATGCATACTATTGTAATATAATACATACTATTACAATATAATGCATACTATTGTAATATAATACATACTATTGCAATATAATACATACTATTACAATATAATGCATACTATTACAATATAATGCATACTATTGCAATATAATGCATTATAGTTGCAATATAATGCATACTATTGCAATATAATGCATACTATTACAATATAATGCCTACTATTGCAATATAATGCATACTATTGCAATATAATGCATACTATTGCAATATAATACATACTATTGCAATATAATGCATACTATTGTAATATAATACATACTATTGTAATATAATACATACTATTGTAATATAATGCATACTATTGCAATATAATGCATACTATTGCAATATAATGCATACTATTGGAATATAATGCATACTATTGAAATATAATGCATACTATTGGAATATAATGCATACTATTACAATATAATACATACTATTACAATATAATGCATACTATTGCAATATAATGCATACTATTGGAATATAATGCATACTATTGCAATATAATACATAATATTGCAATATAATGCATACTATTGCAATATAATACATACTATTACAATATAATACATACTATTGCAATATAATACATAATATTGTAATATAATGCATAATATTGCAATATAATGCATACTATTGCAATATAATACATAATATTGCAATATAATACATAATATTGCAATATAATGCATACTATTGCAATATAATGCATACTATTGTAATATAATGCATACTATTGCAATATAATGCATACTATTGCAATATAATGCATACTATTGCAATATAATGCATACTATTACAATATAATACATACTATTGTAATATAATACATACTATTGTAATATAATACATACTATTACAATATAATGCATACTATTACAATATAATACATACTATTGCAATATAATGCGTACTATTGCAATATAATACATAATATTGTAATATAATGCATACTATTACAATATAATGCATACTATTGTAATATAATGCATACTATTGCAATATAATACATACTATTGTAATATAATACATACTATTGTAATATAATACATAATATTGTAATATAATGCATAATATGTTAATATAATACATAATATTGTAATATAATGCATAATATTGTAATATAATGCATAATATTGCAATATAATACATAATATTGTAATATAATACATAATATTGCAATATAATACATACTATTGTAATATAATGCATACTATTGCAATATAATACATAATATTGTAATATAATGCATACTATTACAATATAATGCATACTATTGCAATATAATACATAATATTGCAATATAATACATACTATTGCAATATAATACATAATATTGTAATATAATGCATACTATTGTAATATAATGCATACTATTGCAATATAATACATAATATTGTAATATAATGCATACTATTGCAATATAATGCATACTAGTGCAATATAATACATAATATTGCAATATAATACATACTATTGCAATATAATGCATAATATTGCAATATAATGCATACTATTGCAATATAATACATAATATTGTAATATAATACATAATATTGCAATATAATGCATACTATTGCAATATAATACATAATATTGCAATATAATACATACTATTGTAATATAATGCATAATATTGCAATATAATGCATACTATTGCAATATAATACATAATATTGCAATATAATACATAATATTGCAATATAATGCATACTATTGCAATATAATGCATACTATTGTAATATAATGCATACTATTGCAATATAATGCATACTATTGCAATATAATGCATACTATTGCAATATAATGCATACTATTACAATATAATACATACTATTGTAATATAATACATACTATTACAATATAATGCATACTATTACAATATAATGCATACTATTGCAATATAATACATACTATTGCAATATAATGCATAATATTGCAATATAATACATAATATTGTAATATAATGCATACTATTACAATATAATGCATACTATTGTAATATAATGCATACTATTGCAATATAATGCATACTATTGTAATATAATACATACTATTGCAATATAATACATACTATTGTAATATAATACATACTATTGTAATATAATACATACTATTGTAATATAATACATACTATTGCAATATAATGCATACTATTACAATATAATGCATACTATTGCAATATAATACATACTATTGTAATATAATGCATACTATTACAATATAATGCATACTATTGCAATATAATACATACTATTGTAATATAATGCATACTATTACAATATAATGCATACTATTGCAATATAATACATACTATTGTAATATAATGCATACTATTACAATATAATGCATACTATTACAATATAATACATACTATTGCAATATAATGCATACTATTACAATATAATGCATACTATTGCAATATAATACATACTATTGTAATATAATGCATACTATTGCAATATAATACATACTATTGCAATATAATGCATACTATTGTAATATAATACATACTATTGTAATATAATACATAATATTGTAATATAATGCATAATATGTTAATATAATACATAATATTGCAATATAATACATAATATTGTAATATAATACATAATATTGCAATATAATACATACTATTGTAATATAATGCATACTATTGCAATATAATACATAATATTGTAATATAATGCATACTATTACAATATAATGCATACTATTGCAATATAATACATAATATTGTAATATAATGCATAATATTGTAATATAATGCATACTATTGTAATATAATGCATACTATTGCAATATAATGCATACTATTGTAATATAATACATACTATTGCAATATAATACATACTATTGCAATATAATACATACTATTGTAATATAATGCATACTATTGCAATATAATACATACTATTGTAATATAATACATACTATTGCAATATAATACATACTATTGCAATATAATACATACTATTGTAATATAATGCATACTATTGCAATATAATGCATACTATTGTAATATAATGCATACTATTGCAATATAATGCATACTATTGTAATATAATACATAATATTGTAATATAATGCATACTATTGCAATATAATGCATACTATTGTAATATAATGCATACTATTGCAATATAATGCATACTATTGTAATATAATGCATACTATTGCAATATAATACATACTATTGCAATATAATACATACTATTACAATATAATGCATACTATTGCAATATAATGCATACTATTGCAATATAATGCATACTATTATATATAATGCATACTATTGCAATATAATACATAATATTGTAATATAATGCATACTATTGCAATATAATACATACTATTGCAATATAATGCATACTAGTGCAATATAATGCATACTATTGCAATATAATGCATACTATTGCAATATAATGCATACTATTGCAATATAATGCATACTATTGCAATATAATACATACTATTGTAATATAATACATACTATTGCAATATAATGCATACTATTGCAATATAATGCATACTATTGCAATATAATGCATACTATTGCAATATAATGCATACTATTGCAATATAATACATACTATAGCAACATAGTGCACATGAGCACATGAGAAAGTATCAGCAACAGCGAAGGATGGCTTGCAAAGAGATTAGCAGCAGCAACAGTAGTCAAAAAACCGCATATGCAAATTAGGAAGTGTTTGCCAGAACAGAAAGGGAAATAAGGAAACCACTGCACTACATGCACGGGGAAAAAGCAGAGGATGCATTGAAGAAAATGTATGTGTAAAGATGAGGGCGATAATGGACCAGTTGTGGCCAGCATGCGGTCAGAAGAAAGAGAAACGCTGGCCCGGCTAAAATTGACAGGTGGCAGTGTGAGACTTTTTAAAGTGATGTTGAAAGTAAAAATGCTGACCCGGATTTTGATTTGTTTTTTCTTTGTTCGAGTATAATGACCATGTTACATGGATGAGCTTTGAGTTAAAAAAAAAAAAAAACAGAATTGTATGATTGCCTGATTATGCTAAAAACACTAATCAAACAATATATTTTTTAACTATTTTAGATGAAAATTTAATATTTGTATTATTTGAACTGTTATCCTCACAAAATTCTTGTTGATGTAACCTCTGGCATTTTTCAGGTTGTATTTATTTGCTTCCCCACTGAGCAAATTAGGCACAAGGCCGTTTTTTAATGTGGAGAGAGGGGGGAGGGAAAAGGGGACCAGCTCCCGAGAGGTGGAAAATGGGAGCTGGATAGTGAAGGCCATTTAGTATATAGGGTTGCCCCTACATGGACCAAAAGATTGCCATAAGGGCAATGGTCTTTGATTGCAGCATCTGTCGGAACAGATACTACACTTTGATCTCGGCCCGAAGGTCACAAAGGTTTTATTTCCGGCATTCTTCGGGTGCATTTCATCAAACTTGAGGATCTTTGTGAAACTTTTAGATGTGTACTGAATTACTTCATCCATCATGGTAGCACACTCTCATTCCATCAGCCATGACTGGGTAGAAATCCAATCTAATTTCTAATTGTATTCGTAATATTGTTTCAAACTAATGATTGAAGATTACAACTCCAGAAGACTGTCACGTGAAACTGATTATTGCTTATCTATGGCACAACGTAAAAATATTATGTCACCTTTTTTATAAGAGAAACTTTTTTGTATCCCGAATAGACATTCCATTGTAATTTTGTTATTATAATGAATTGCTTTAGCACTATGACGTTTGTTGTTTGGTTTTTTTAAACTCATATAAAATAAATCTAATGAAATATTGAATTTCAATAATTATTTCATAATTTGCTGTTTGTTTGTTTTTTTGTTTTGTTTTTTTTTTAGAATAATCGAGCAATTTTTTTTGCATAGTAATTCTTTTATTTTTATCTCATAGTATGAATAAGTTAATTCTCATTTACAAATAATAAATTCCACTGTTTTCATTCAAATCTGCATTCAATCAACTAAAAACATATTCCTCATAATGTTTCATAATATATATTTTTAAATAACCGAAACAATAAGTTTATAGGTTCTATATGTGTAAATAATAAAGTTTCTATAAATGCTTGGTTTCAAAGTTATAAGCAATAAAACAAATACTGATGTACATTCTTTCTCGTAAATATGGCACGATTAAACACTATCCTTGTGAATAAGCTTGGGCCTGGTGTTGCCATATATACTAACCAAACTATAAAAAATTCCACTAAATAAATATAAAAGCTAAAACGAAATAATAAAGCTTTATAAGCGGCAGAAGCGGCTTTAATAGTCAACAATGGGGTCACAGTCTGCACCTTAATAAAATGTTGACCTTTAATTCAGGGGGGAAAAAAACAACAAAATCATGCAGAGGAAGAAATGAGCCAGAAAGAAAATTAGATTAATAAGTGCTGTTACAAAGACAATCCTCAAAGAAAGAATCCTGTGTGTGTGTGTATATATATATATATATATTGCTTTTAATCTTTGTGAAGAGACATGCGGTACAAAACTGTTCAGAGAATTAATTTTTCCTGTGCCCAAACAAGAATTCTTCTAATATATATATGGCAAAATGTCTATATTCTAAATTTCAAGATGTTATTCATTTTTTTGTCATTTATTTGCTCTGTAGTTACATCGAGCTTCATAAATGAAAGGATTAATATAAATAAAAGGTGAAATATAATTGAATAAACATATTTATCCCATACTCATATATAATAGCAATTATAGACAATACAAACGCATATATTGGTATATATTAGCCCCTCTTCTGATGACAAGCATTAGGCTTCGAAATGTCTAGGTATAAAGAGTATATAACACTTCTCCCAAATGTTTTCGTTATTACATCAACAAATCTTTGTATACCAACATATGACTTTGTCTATAATTGCTATTTAAGTTCCACCATACCTGTTGAGCTTTATATATCTTGATATAATCTTAAGGAAGTTTTCTATATTTCTTTAACCCCTACTTATATATTATTTCAAGTAACTACATAGCATTTTATCATCAGTGCGACCAGACATGCAACTATCTCAAGCCAGGTTTGAAAATCGACTGCCTAGATGATAAGTAAGCACTTCTAATGGTGACGCTATTCAGATGCTGCTATGACGGACATGTGAATTAACAAAATCTTTGTGAAGATCAGATTACGATTTTGAATGTCACGTTTACTGAGAATTTAAATATTTCTATTTTTCGACTCCATGTAAATCAGATTTGAATCTGGTGCAGCTCAACAATGAATTTCCTTTTGAAAATGGACTTCAAATTTCTATCAGTCTGTAAAAATAATTCTTAAGGATAACAAATAAATGGAAATAATATTTTCAGAGAAAATAAGAAAATATTGCCAATATTATAATAACAAAAAGTACGCTCCCCCTCCCCAAAAAAAGATATGATGTCAGCATTAACTGACACCACACAAATTAGTCCTGAACTATAAAGGAGATGGGAAAGCACTAGCCAGCCTTCCACTGGATGAGTACAAAGAGAATTGACACCTTGAAGAGGCTTATCGTCACCCAAATTCTGGTGAAGACCAATGGTTATTTCGAGTGAGAAGTGAATGGCAAGCGGTTGTTGCGATAATGCAAAATCGTTTGCAAAGGTTATCAAAAAAGGTGGAGAGTACTGGAAATGTGTGGAAAATTGTAACGCAGAGTCCAAGGAATATCGCTAGTTATTGTCAGTGAGTAATCTCTGATGTTGGCCTGTATGAGAACTTCTTGTGAGTACAAATAATATTATTCGTCGTTGGCAAAACTCGGATATGAGTATAAATTTTGCTCCTTAGAATTGAGCCAGCCCCAGCTACAAAGTGTTTTAGGTGATCCACGAGGTGCAACTTCATGTTGCACACCTTTCAGATGTCCCCATTTACTGCAGCAATCATGTGCTTGACATGCAGATTCAGAAAGGTATCTTGCAACGGGTTACCGGTACACCATTACATGGAGTACTGCTTTGTCGCCTACCCACCAGGCGAGTTTATTCAGGGGTGCATCTCCGCCAGTGAATTAAACGCGCCCCCATCTGGGAGAACCTGGAATTTTCTATGATTTGGCGCAATACATACAATGCCTAGACCTTCCCAAATGGTCACCCATCTGGTACTGGCCAGGCTCATCGTTGCTTAACTTTGGTGATCTGGTGAGAACCGGTGTGTCAACGTGATTGTGCTATATAATACTATAATAACCAATAAAAAAAAAAAATCTGCACAAATGGAGATTTCCTCTAAATCCGTTTTCATCAAAAAAATCTAAAACTTACTGCAAGCAACGATGTAAGACTGTAAAGAAAAAAAAATACTGATAATCATATATATATATATCTATAATATAAAGTTGAATGTCTGTGCGTGCGTGTGTGTGTGTGTGTGTCTGGTCACAAATAGGCTCCTATATGGTTGACTATTTTAAAAAACTGATTACATATAATGATAGAAGATGTATCGAGACACAGGAATGGGTATGTTTGATCTGGCAGAATGGTGGTTCATTAAAATTGTGGGGTCTGCGTTCACGCCTGGCCCCCCAAAATTAAAAAAAAACCGTTTACAAGTGTTTTTGATATAGATGTACATAATAATACTTTGATAAGTATGTTTTAACTTAAATAGGGATAGTATAATAAAATTGTGGGGTCTGCGTTCGTGCCTGGCCTCCATAGAATGGAAATATGTCACAAAGTTTAACAAGGTTTTTTAATATAGATCCACAGAATATTGTGATAAGTGTTTCAGTGTGAACAGGTATGGTATAATAAACAATGGGGTTTATCTATTTTATTTTTACTTTCATCATATTTTGCTTTGGTTTTCATACCTCCAAATTCAACCCAAATTTACAACCCTTCCTTTTCATAACCTATCATACTTTCAAAATTCAGAGTCCATTTTCTATAGGCTGTTTTTGAACCTAGTCAACGACGGGTACTTTTGCTAGTGTATATATATATATATATATATATATATATATATGATATGATATCCTGCTCTAAATATTGATTTTTTTTTTTTTTTAATATTTCCATATTTTAAACTGTTACAAATTAAATGAATAATTGAAAAACTGGTCATGCAAAAATTTGAATTTTCTCTAATTGACATGATGTGATGACACTATAATTTTAAAGTTTAATGATTTTTGATGGAAAAAAATGAGTTGAAATGAGTCGTCAGGTGACTCTTCCTCGTTTAATTGAACAAGAATTAAAATTAAGATGTGTTCATTACATTTGATGATCAACGATTGAAATTTTATTTAAAATTTTATTTAAAACTGAAGATTTATGACAAATCAGTCATGAGAATCGCAGATGCATAGAAAATATTTTGCACGATTATTGATGGAAACACAACAAACTGAAATGTAAAGGAATGATCAACCCTTTTTGCTTTTGATGATATTGAAAATACGCAAGCAAGATTTAATTTTAAATTTTTATTTTTCAATAGCTCAAACAGTAGGGAACAGGGCTCGAACGCTAAATGTTTTGGTTTCAATCCTAGCTGACGGTACCTAAGTCATTTTTTTTGTAAATCTTTTGAAATCAGTATATATATATATATATGAGATACAATATAATATTCAATAGAAAATTGGCTCTATAATAATAAATACTAAATCTGCATGAATCAAAACACCATATTTAAGCATATTTTATGACCGGACAAAGCTTGGTGCCCCGTTCCTCCTCTAGTTAAATCAAATTTTTTTTTTTTTTTTTTGTAAGACTTTCCGTGTAAGACACGTTTTTCAAAAAGAAACTTTTTGGTTTTTTATTTATTTTTGCTAGTGGTATTAACCCTGAGATCTAACCCAGCTCCTTCCATTCAAAATTCATGCAAAGATTTCAAACTTTGCAACAACCATGAATAACGTTGGTTATATACTTTTCTCTCTTCATAAGGGGCCGACCGCTAAGGGTTACTATCATCAGAAGAATCAGATAAAAACAAAAAAGTCTTCTTTTGGAAAACTTGTCTTACACTGAAAGTCTTAAAAAATGTATTGAATTGGTAAAAATTTAAATAACAGTATTTAGTTTTCTAAAAATGTATATAACAGTATTTAGTTTTCTAAAAATCTATCTAACAGTATTTAGTTTTCTAAAAATCTATCTAACAGTATTTAGTTTTCTAAAAATGTATATAATAGTATTCAGTTTTCTAAAAATTTCAAATCAAACTCATGATATAATTTCTTCTATATTCCAAATTTATTGTTTTTTAAATAAAATATTTTACACAAGTGGTATAAATTGATGGGACGAACACCAAAAAAAATTGCAAAACTGTAATCAATATAAATCCTGAAAACCACTAGAGAGTGTTCCATTTGTTTGTGAAGTTATTTGCATTATCCTAGAACTGCCCGTTTGTGAAACTGCTTTCCTGGTCTGCTTTCCAGCTGACTACAATACGGCCGTCTTAAACGATTTCTATACTATTCTTCCAATGACAATGAATAACTATTCTGTATAAGTCCTGAGAATGAAAATTTTCAATAGGTAGTTGTTCTGTACAGGTCCTGGATTTTATAATTTTGTAGGCAGAGAGCAAAAGGTCTTGTGTTGACATAAAAAAAAATCTGCTGGAATACTAAAAGATGCAATATTTTTGTGGAGCAATTCTAGTTTCTGATTAGCTGCTGGCAGAACGTGGCTCTAGTTGATTGATCGGTTCCTATCACCAGCGTCTATAAGTAGAACCTTTCAATTTTCAGTGATCATACCCTCCTCCTTATATCAAAAATACTGCCAAACAATTCATACCAGTTAATGAAATAAAGGAAATTGCAAACAGAAATCTATCGATGGGCTGATCCTGTTCTGCACTTCATAATGATAAATTAATCCTCAAATGCAAAACGAAATGAACTTACAAAATTTAAATAGAATAAATTTACAAACTCTTATCCATTGGGATCTATGTCCAGTAATAGAACCTTTAAAAAAAAAAAATTGGTAGATATAAAAAAAAAAAAATGTGACAGCAGATTAAGTAAAAAGTTCATAATTCCCGAAAAGTTACTGACTCTAACAAAAGACATCTTGTTGTGTCCAGAGAAATTGTGATGTCAGGGTTATTGGATAACATAGAACAAGTAGGCAAGCTCATTGTATTTTTAACACAATTTATTCGTGGCAGTAAATTAATTACAGACGATATTGAATGTCCGGAGATGTCCACCATGTTTCTTTTTCTCCCGTCTCGAACTCTCTAGCTTTTTTCCAAAGATCTATATGGGGTAATAACTCATACTTTCTTTATTTAGAGTTATTCCCCCTTTTATTAGTATAACACATTTGAAGAAGGCTGGAGAGTACACTGATTGAAATCTTGTGAAATTGGCAGCTACATAATTGGAAGCATCTAAATAATTTTGATCATACTCCAAAAGTTTATTATGAAACAGGGAACGTGTTTTTAGTCGATTTATTGAATGCAGGCTTGATTGAAAACAGTTGAATTTATGATTTGTTTATGAAAATTAACTTATTCTGCAGGCGTTAATACATACTATTGTAATATAATACATACTATTGCAATATAATACATACGATTGTAATATAATGCATGCTATTGTAATATAATAAATACTATTGCAATATAATACATACTATTGCAATATAATACATACTATTGCAATATAATACATACTATTGCAATATAATACATACTATTGCAATATAATACATACTATTGCAATATAATGTATGTTATTGCAATATAATGCATACTATTGCAATATAATGCATAATATTACAATATAATGCATACTTTGGCAATATAATGCATGTTATTGCAATATAATACATACTATTGCAATATAATGCATACTATTGCAATATAATGCATACTATTGCAATATAATGCATATTATTGCAATATAATGCATGTTATTGCAATATAATGCATACTATTGCAATATAATGCATACTATTACAATATAATGCATACTATTGCAATATAATACATACTATTGCAATATAATACATACTATTGCAATATAATGCATACTATTGCAATATAATGCATACTATCGCAATATAATACATACTATTGCAATATAATGCACACTATTGCAATATAATGCATACTATTGCAATATAATGCATACTATTGCAATATAATACATACTATTGCAATATAATACATACTATTGCAATATAATGCATACTATTGCAATATAATGCATACTATTGCAATATAATGCACACTATTGCAATATAATGCATGTTATTGCAATATAATACATACTATTGCAATATAATGCATGCTATTGCAATATAATACATACTATTGCAATATAATACATACTATTGCAATATAATACATACTATTGCAATATAATGCATGTTATTGCAATATAATACATACTATTGCAATATAATGCACACTATTGCAATATAATACATACTATTGCAATATAATACATACTATTGCAATATAATACATACTATTGCAATATGATGCACACTATTGCAATATAATGCATGTTATTGCAATATAATACATACTATTGCAATATAATGCATACTATTGCAATATAATGCATACTATTGCAATATAATACATACTATTGCAATATAATGCACACTATTGCAATATAATGCACACTATTGCAATATAATGCATACTATTGCAATATAATGCATACTATTGCAATATAATGCATACTATTGCAATATAATGCATACTATTGCAATATAATGCATACTATTGCAATATAATACATACTATTGCGATATAATGCATACTATTGCAATATAATGCATACTATTGCAATATAATGCATGCTATTGCAATAAAATACATACTATTGCAATAAAATACATACTATTGCAATATAATGCACACTATTGCAATATAATGCACACTATTGCAATATAATGCATGTTATTGCAATATAATACGTACTATTGCAATATAATGCATACTATTGCAATATAATGCACACTATTGAATATAATGCATGTTATTGCAATATAATACATACTATTGCAATATAATGTATACTATTGCAATATAATACATACTATTGCAATATAATGCACACTATTGCAATATAATGCATACTATTGCAATATAATGCATACTATTGCAATATAATGCATACTATTGCAATATAATGCATACTATTGTAATATAATAAATACTATTGCAATATAATACATGTTATTGCAATATAATACATACTATTACAATATAATGCATACTATTGCAATATAATGCATACTATTGCAATATAATGCATACTATTGCAATATAATGCATACTATTGCAATATAATGCATGTTATTGCAATAAAATGCATACTATTGCAATATAATGCATACTATTGCAATATAATGCATGTTATTGCAATAAAATGCATACTATTGCAATATAATGCATGTTATTGCAATATAATACATACTATTGCAATATAATGCAAACTATTGCAATATAATGCATGTTATTGCAATATAATGCATACTATTACAATATAATGCATACTATTGCAATATAATGCATGCTATTGCAATATAATACATACTATTGCAATATAATTCACACTATTGCAATATAATGCACACTATTGCAATATAATGCATGTTATTGCAATATAATGCATAATATTGCAATATAATACATACTATTGCAATAAAATACATACTATTGCAATAAAATACATACTATTGCAATATAATGCACACTATTGCAATATAATGCATGTTATTGCAATATAATACATACTACTGCAATATAATGCATACTATTGCAATATAATACATACTATTGCAATATAATGCACACTATTGCAATATAATGCATACTATTGCAATATAATGCATACTATTGCAATATAATGCATACTATTGCAATATAATACATACTATTGCAATATAATACATGTTATTGCAATATAATACATACTATTACAATATAATGCATACTATTGCAATATAATGCATACTATTGCAATATAATGCATGTTATTGCAATATAATGCATGTTATTGCAATATAATGCATACTATTGCAATATAATGCATGTTATTGCAATATAATGCATACTATTACAATATAATGCATACTATTGCAATATAATGCATGCTATTGCAATATAATACATACTATTGCAATATAATTCACACTATTGCAATATAATGCACACTATTGCAATATAATGCATGTTATTGCAATATAATACATACTATTGCAATATAATACATACTATTGCAATAAAATACATACTATTGCAATAAAATACGTACTATTGCAATATAATGCACACTATTGCAATATAATGCATGTTATTGCAATATAATACATACTATTGCAATATAATGTATACTATTGCAATATAATACATACTATTGCAATATAATGCACACTATTGCAATATAATGCATACTATTGCAATATAATGCATACTATTGCAATATAATGCATACTATTGCAATATAATGCATACTATTGTAATATAATAAATACTATTGCAATATAATACATGTTATTGCAATATAATACATACTATTACAATATAATGCATACTATTGCAATATAATGCATACTATTGCAATATAATGCATGTTATTGCAATAAAATGCATACTATTGCAATATAATGCATACTATTGCAATATAATGCATGTTATTGCAATAAAATGCATACTATTGCAATATAATGCATGTTATTGCAATATAATACATACTATTGCAATATAATGCAAACTATTGCAATATAATGCATGTTATTGCAATATAATGCATGCTATTACAATATAATGCATACTATTGCAATATAATGCATGCTATTGCAATATAATACATACTATTGCAATATAATTCACACTATTGCAATATAATGCACACTATTGCAATATAATGCATGTTATTGCAATATAATGCATACTATTGCAATATAATACATACTATTGCAATAAAATACATACTATTGCAATAAAATACATACTATTGCAATATAATGCACACTATTGCAATATAATGCATGTTATTGCAATATAATACATACTACTGCAATATAATGCATACTATTGCAATATAATACATACTATTGCAATATAATGCACACTATTGCAATATAATGCATACTATTGCAATATAATGCATACTATTGCAATATAATGCATACTACTGCAATATAATACATACTATTGCAATATAATACATGTTATTGCAATATAATACATACTATTACAATATAATGCATACTATTGCAATATAATGCATACTATTGCAATATAATGCATGTTATTGCAATAAAATGCATACTATTGCAATATAATGCATGTTATTGCAATATAATACATACTATTGCAATATAATGCATACTATTGCAATATAATGCATGTTATTGCAATATAATGCATACTATTACAATATAATGCATACTATTGCAATATAATGCATGCTATTGCAATATAATACATACTATTGCAATATAATTCACACTATTGCAATATAATGCACACTATTGCAATATAATGCATGTTATTGCAATATAATACATACTATTGCAATATAATACATACTATTGCAATAAAATACATACTATTGCAATAAAATACGTACTATTGCAATATAATGCACACTATTGCAATATAATGCATGTTATTGCAATATAATACATACTATTGCAATATAATACATACTATTGCAATATAATGCATACTATTGCAATATAATACATACTATTGCAATATAATGCACACTATTGCAATATAATGCATACTATTGCAATATAATGCATACTATTGCAATATAATACATACTATTGCAATATAATGCATACTATTGTAATATAATAAATACTATTGCAATATAATACATGTTATTACAATATAATTCATACTATTGCAATATAATGCATACTATTGCAATATAATGCATGTTATTGCAATAAAATGCATACTATTGCAATATAATGCATGTTATTGCAATATAATGCATACTATTACAATATAATGCATACTATTGCAATATAATGCATACTATTGCAATATAATACATACTATTTCAATATAATGCATACTATTGCAATATAATGCATACTATTGCAATATAATACATACTATTGCAATATAATGCACACTATTTCAATATAATGCATGTTATTGCAATATAATGCATACTATTGCAATATAATGCATACTATAGCAATATAATGCATACTATTGCAATATAATGCATACTATTGCAATATAATGCATACTATTGCAATATAATACATACTATTGCAGTAATGCACACTATTGCAATATAATGCATGTTATTACAATATAATGCATGTTATTGCAATATAATGCATGTTATTGCAATATAATGTATACTATTGCAATATAATGTATACTATTGCAATATAATATATACTATTGCAATATAATGCATACTATTGCAATATGATACATACTATTGCAATATAATGCACACTCGAGTATCCAAGAAAAAAAAACCAAAGCTAAGTAAAAATTCCTAACTGTTCGCATATAATTTAAAGCTAATATTCTTTCCATTTTCAGGCATATTGTAACCGATAACTTTTCTTCACTTAAATAGACTATTTCGCCGCTTACAATGCCATGTCACTTAATTAATAAGTCAATGCTATAGTAAAGACAAACTCGGTAAAAAAAGAAATTATGCTAAGTTATTTAGAGGACATGAAAACCTTATTTAAATATCATTTCCACCGTGTTATAAATCTAGACTTATTGCATGTTCAATTATTGCATATATTAAAAAAAAACTATAAATAATTAGATTTATTGAATTAAACCTAAAACTCTATGATTCTCAATTTATTGATGGTTTTCCTTCACGACGGTTAAAACTTATTTCAACGAATCCTTACGCACCGTAAGTTTATTATTTAAATTCTTTCCTAAAGCTGTACTTTTCAACTGCACATTTCCTTTTCAGTTTTTTCCGCTTTTCACCTTGTACGTTACTTATGCCATTACTTTTACGTTATATCTATTAATATTTTATTTCCATCATATTTGTTTGAAACGCGTATTCAATTGTTAACATTAATACCCCTAAAAACGATACACATGTAAAGAAATATGTCGCGCCGCCAACTGGAACACTTTTCACTAAGTGACCCCCCTCCCTCTAAATCAGCCCACACCGTCTCCCTAATTAGATAGCATCTTGGTACCACAAGTGCCATTTGACCGTATGAGGCCAAGTGAAACAAACGACCACCATGCTTTTTAGCCTCGAGTATCCAAGAAAAAAAAACCAAAGCTAAGTAAAAATTCCTAACTGTTCGCATATAATTTAAAGCTAATATTCTTTCCATTTTCAGGCATATTGTAACCGATAACTTTTCTTCACTTAAATAGACTATTTCGCCGCTTACAATGCCATGTCACTTAATTAATAAGTCAATGCTATAGTAAAGACAAACTCGGTAAAAAAAGAAATTATGCTAAGTTATTTAGAGGACATGAAAACTTTATTTAAGTACGATACTTAATATAATCAGCCATCGAAAAAAAAAATTAAAAAAATTTTTTTTTTTTTTTTTTTTTTTTTTTTTTTTTTTTTTAAGAAAAAAAAATAAAAAGTTATAAACATCAGTGACCCCCCCCCTTGCTTGTACACGTCCATTTCCTTTCCGGATCCCTGCTCCGAACTTATGCTCGTGATCCATCATCTCATCTGAAGATGAGGGGCTCTTATGCCTTACACAACAATTTATCAGTCTATACTATTGTCTATAAACTGATATCATCAACAATTAGATAAGCTGTTTTTAAATTTCCCCTCTTGACAAAATTGCAAACCGAAATGCAAACGGATTTTCCTTTGCGTTAGAGGATTGAACTGAAGCAGTATACTTAATATGTACAATACGTGCGTACTAAACTAAACCACCTTTGTTACCTATATACAATCGCCTATACTGAATCCTCATCGGCTCAAAGCTCTCTGTATCCCCAGACTCTTAATTTCTCAAATCTTATATCACCAAGACATCCTTCTTAATTGATACAAGAATCCTCCTGAGCAGTTCAACATCCAGTGATCATATATCCAATCCTCATGAAACTGCTTATATCACCCTGAATATTACCTTAAATCTTTATTCTATCCCTAAGCAAAGTAGAACACCTAATAACACTCTAGTCAACTACTTTTAAAATTAGAAAAACCCAGTTTCAATATTAGAAGTACATCGTCCCTCACCTTGACTACGGACTTTTGCAATAAGTCATGAAACTATTGTACCTAAAATTGCTCTCCAAACTACAAAATACTGCTGCTTGTATACTAAGTACCTCCTATAGATACTTTACCTCCAAGATGACTGCCTTGTCTGTTTTGCATGACAAACCTTATTATTTTTTACTTAAATTCTCTTTCTCCTGATCACTAACAAATCAAATCTGCTCTACTTCCTAAGTTGACACTAAACAAATCCGTCTCACGTAACTTAGATGGGTCCTTGCTCTCCGCCCTTGACCTTAACAAACTCGCAAATCGATACCCATTAACACCTAAAATTTCCTAGGCATGCTCCCGATTATAACTCCCAACCCATAACCAAGCTTCTAAGTAAATACTTACTAGCCTTAGTCCAATACATTGACTTAAAGTAATCTATAATGAACAGTAACCGTTAATATCTCTTTATTAAGAGATAGTATTGCAATAATTATTACACAAACTAAACCGGTACTCATTGAAATAAAAACTTCCGGATATTAAGAGAAAGGCGAAGTCATTCTCCTTAGTTGTAGTCTAAAGGCAACTTACTCAAATTGTCTAAAATTCCATGCATTCGTATACAATACTACTTATCCATCCATCTATACTTTTACTATACTTACAGAATATGCAATAACCTATATCTATCAGGTATAACTGTACTCCATATCAAATGTTCTCTTGTCTCTATACTGAACATATCTAATCTTTCAGTCTTACTAAATGTCCGGTTTGGGCACCAAATCAGAATTTCTAATAGAAAGTAGATCATACTCTAGCACTTTATCCTAATTCCTAAACCTACTAAACCATATCTAACCATACATTCCTAAACCTACTAAACCATATCTAACCATACATTGCTAAACTTACAAAACTATATCTAACCATACATCAACTCGACTCTCTCGATCCAATACTGTAGCAAATTTAACTGCTTCCACTGCATGAATTTTTACGTATGCCCTCTCTCAGTATAAATGAAAATGGACAGCATAATAATGCCCTTTTTAAACCACACTTGAGGAGTGAAAATCTTCTGTAGAAGCTAACCTAAATGCCCGATTTTCCAGGAGATATTAACCTAAATAACCAATAAATATTAACTACCCATGCGGGGTCGCAGAAATACCTGGATTAGGACCCAGGCGCGGGGCGAACCCCCTCGGAGCTGATGGACCCGTAGGTCTTCCCAGGCCATCCGTCTAGGAGAAGGAAAACTCTGAAACTAAACCTAGGGGAGGGAGGTCTCTTCAGTCCTGGACGACAACCTTCCTAGAGCTGGTGACTCAAACAAATCACCGGTTGGCAAACCTAAACTGCTTAAGGAGGAGATAGACTCTGTCTATCGCTCGGCTTTCATACTCCTTCTTTGCCTATTGGCCAGGCGTAGAGGTACTATCACAGGGACTCGCTTGAATCACCCAGTGGTTGACCTTGTTTCCTGACTAAGGTAATGAACGCCGCTTTTCCCCACTCCTGCCACATCCCATCCCCCTAAACTGGACACAGTGGGGTGCTTCAGTGCCATATATGTCAGTGCAGTTGGACTGGGCTGGCTTTGCCTAATGGATTGAGGGTACCGGATTGACAGTTCCTGGCTGCTGTTTCCGACTGATAGTACAGGAGCCCTAACTCTTTGGTAGCGCTTAGAGCGGCTGCTCCATCAACAGTTGTAAAATATCGGGATGTTTGTAGTGCCATGTCGCGCATGGAAAGGGACCCTGCACTCATCCCCGGTGGGCTTTCCCGAGGCCACAATCCTGTGGGTGAGGACAGCTGATGGTCTACTTGTATTGCATGTCTGGTATTCTGCACAACTACTTGTCCAGCACCCCCTCACTCATCCACCCTAACTGAAACTTTTAAATACAATAAAATGAAATGACAGCTCAAGCAAAAGTTACGTTTAAACCAGGACCAAACTCAAAGAAAACCAACCTGCCTCCTCCCTTGAGGCTTGCATTTACTAATATCCGCGGGCTTAGAACTAACTTAGATGATGTTGAGTCATTTCTCCTTGTAAACACCCCGGATATCTTAGCATTAAGTGAAACTAACCTTCACTCCTCCATACCCTCTAACCACTTTAACATGCCTGGTTATCTCCCACTCTACCGTAAGGACTCGGACAGACATATGCATGGACTTGGAGTCTATATTCGAAACACCCTCCCCCTAACTAGAGAAATAAAACTAGAATCAGAGGGCCAGGCCTTTATGTGCTTCAGACTAAATATGCAACACAATATTAGCTACTTATATTTTCTCTACCGCTCTCCCTCAAACCAAGACTGTACCCTAATAAACAAAGTCTCAGACAGCATAGATATAGCACTCTCCCTCGATACTAGCGCACAAATACATGTATTTGGTGACTTCAATGTCCACCACAGTAACTGGCTAGGATTCTCAAATCACACAGACGTAGCTGGTAGCGCCACATATAGCTTCTCTATATCTCATTCCCTATCTCAGATGGTTACATTTCCGACACGTTTCCCAGACCAGCACGATCAACATGCCTCACTTCTAGATCTCTTTCTGACAACAGTTCCCAATGACTGTACAACAAATGCCCATAGCCCACTCGGGAATGCTGATCACGCTGTGATAATGGTAGAAATCAGCCTAAATTCTCGCCCTAAAACTGAAGACCCACTACTCAAAACAACGAGGTATTACAAAAAGGCTGATTGGGAAGCCATCAGGGAGCTCATCAGAGATGCCCCATGGCAAAATATCTTTACTCTTCCAGCGGAACAGTGTGCAAATGAGACAACTGAATGGTTCAAAACTGCTATTGAAGCACATGTTCCCGCACGGAAATACTATAGCAAGCCCCACTCCCCCCAATGGTTTACTTCTGCTTGTGCAGCTGCCATTTGTCAAAGGCAGCATGCGTTCCGCAGATTCAACCGACATAAGTCCAGCTCAAATAAACAGAAGTTTATAGAAGCTAGAAATAATTGTAAGAGAGTGATAGACACAGCTAAGTCAGATTACTCTGAAACCACCAGAAAGCGCATCGAAGCACAGAAATTAGGAACCCGGGATTTTTGGAAAATCTACAACAGCGTAGTTAATAATGGACAGTCAATTATTCCCCCACTAACAAACAATCATGAGGTTGCTTGCACGGCAACTGACAAGGCTAATCTGCTTGCCAGTCGGTTTGCCTCAAACTCCACACTGAACTCGGTACACCACTCACTCCCTGATTTCCCTCTGCGAACAGACGCCACACTTGACGACTTGAAAATCACCCCTTCTCAGGTACATGCTATTATAAAAAACCTAGACACCTCTAAAGCATGTGGACCAGATCTCATCCCGGCTGTGCTATTAAAAAAATGCTCTGCCGAGGTTTCTCCAGTTCTGTCCAAACTTTACAATAAATGCCTTAACGAATCTTGTTTTCCCGACTGCTGGAAAACCGCCTCTGTGGTACCAGTCTTCAAGAATTCTGGTGAAAGAACTGACCCACTAAATTATCGCCCCATTAGCCTCCTCCCGCTTTTCGCCAAAATATTTGAGTCCTTAGTTAATAAAGCCCTAGTCCAGCACCTAACAGCTGCTAAACTCTTGACTGACAAACAATATGGATTCAGGCAAGCCCGTTCAACAGCAGATATCTTAACTGTAGTTTCTGAACGTATATACCGTTCATTGGATAAAACAGGGGAGGGTAGAGCGGTGGCCCTTGATATATCTAAGGCTTTTGACAGGGTATGGCACGATGGTCTTCTAAGGAAAATTAGATCATATGGAATCACTGGAAGAATTCATAACGTAATTAAATCCTTCTTAAGTAATAGAAAAATCAAAGTTGTCCTCGACGGACGTACATCCAAACAATATGACATAAATGTGGGAGTGCCTCAGGGGTCTATCCTTGGACCTCTATTGTTCCTGATATTCATAAACGACCTCCCTGATAATATTGTTTCGGAGATGGGTATATTTGCCGATGACACCACTCTCTATAACAGATATGAGGGGAAAACAAATGAACACATATCCAAGAAAATGGCAGAAACACTAGAGGATGACCTCCAATCCGTAGTGGAATGGGGACAAAAATGGTTGGTCTCATTCAATGCTGCTAAGACTAAGCTTGTTTCCTTCAATAACTACAAGAAACCTTCTCTACCACCAATAGCAATGGCCAAGAACACATTGCCTGAAAGTACTTCTTTTAAACTCCTCGGCCTAACGTTTACAGGGAATATGAACTGGAATAGATACATTGAGAGCATTGCCAAAGCTGCTGCAAGGAAGGTTGGCTCCCTCTACCGTGCTAGAAAACTACTTACGCCTGCCAGTATCCTATACCTCTATAAGGCAACCATTCGCCCATGTATGGAGTACTGTTGTCACATCTGGGCTGGTGCATCTGCTGCTTGTCTCTCGCTCCTGGACAGGGTTCAAAAAAGAGTCGCAAACCTGATAGGTCCTGAACTGTCATCTGGGCTTCAACCTCTGTCCCATCGACGAGATGTTGCATCCCTCTGCCTGTTCTACAAATACTTTAATGGTGAATGCTCTGACGAACTGCAAACACTTGTACCTCCCCGACGTAACTACCCCCGACAAACCCGACAAGCTACTAAGTCTCATCCCTTTACAGTGGAGATCCCTAGGTGCAAGAAAGCCTTTTACTCCAATAGTTTCTTCCCCAGAACTGCGGGTCTTTGGAACTCCCTTCCGGGATTCTGCTTTCCCAACTGCAATGATATGCAGAAGTTCAAGTGTAATGTTAACAAACATCTTTCTACTCTTCTCCCTTCATAATGACCCCGCTAATTAATTCCCTAATAGTAGCCCCCTGCTTCAAAGTGGCACTGTGCCTTGTTTGGGGTGAAAATTGAATAAAAAAAAAAAAAAAAAAAAAAAACTATTGCAATATAATGCATGTTATTGCAATATAATGCATGTTATTGCAATATAATGCATACTATTGCAATATAATATATACTATTGCAATATAATGCATACTATTGCAATATAATGCATGTTATTGCAATATAATGCATGTTATTGCAATATAATGCATACTATTGCAATATAATGCATGTTATTGCCATATAATGCATACTATTCCAATATAATGCATACTATTGCAATATAATACATACTATTGCAATAATGCACACTATTGCAATATAATGCATGTTATTGCAATATAATGCATGTTATTGCAATATAATGCATACTATTGCAATATAATATATACTATTGCAATATAATGCACACTATTGCAATATAATGCATGTTATTGCAATATAATGCACACTATTGCAATATAATGCACACTATTGCAATATAATGCACACTATTGCAATATAATGCATGTTATTGCAATATAATGCATGTTATTGCAATATAATGCATACTATTGCAATATAATGCATACTATTGCAATATAATACATACTATTGCAATATAATGCATGTTATTGCAATATAATGCATACTATTGCAATATAATATATACTATTGCAATATAATGCATGTTATTGCAATATAATGCATACTATTGCAATATAATATATACTATTGCAATATAATGCACACTATTGCAATATAATGCACACTATTGCAATATAATTCATACTATTGCAATATAATGCATACTATTGCAATATAATGCATACTATTGCAATATAATGCACACTATTGCAATATAATGCATGTTATTGCAATATAATGCATGTTATTGCAATATAATGCATGTTATTGCAATATAATGCATACTATTGCAATATAATACATACTATTGCAATATAATTCATACTATTGCAATATAATGCATACTATTGCAATATAATGCATACTATTGCAATATAATGCATGTTATTGCAATATAATGCATGTTATTGCAATATAATGCATACTATTGCAATATAATGCATACTATTGCAACATAGTGCACATGAGCACGTGGGAAAGTATCAGCAGCAGCGAAGGATGGCTTGCAAAGAGATTAGCAGCAGCAACAGTAGTCAAAAAACCGCATATGCAAATTAGGAAGTGTATGCCAGAACAGAAAGGGAAATAAGGAAACCACTGCACTACATGCACGGGGCAAAAGCAGAGGATGCATTGAAGAAAATGGATGCGTAAAGATGAGGGCGATAATGGACCAGTTGTGGCCAGCATGCGGTCAGAAGAAAGAGAAACGCAGGCCCGGCTAAAATTGACAGGTGGCAGTGTGAGACTTTTTAAAGTGATGTTAAAAGTAAAAATGCTGACCCGGATTTTGATTTGTTTTTTCTTTGTTCGAGTATAATGACCATGTTACATGGATGAGCTTTGAGTTAAAAAAAAAAAAAACAGAATTGTATGATTGCCTGATTATGCTAAAAACACTAATCAAACAATACATTTTTTAACTATTTTAGATGAAGATTTAATATTTGTATTATTTGAACTGTTATCCTCACAAAATTCTTGTTGATGTAACCTCTGGCATTTTTCAGGTTGTATTTATTTGCTTCCCCACTGAGCAAATTAGGCACAAGGCCGTTTTTTAATGTGGAGAGAGGGGGGAGGGAAAAGGGGACCAGCTCCCGAGAGGTGGAAAATGGGAGCTGGATAGTGAAGGCCATTTAGTATATAGGGTTGCCCCTACATGGACCAAAAGATTGCCACAAGGGCAATGGTCTTTGATTGCAGCATCTGCCGGAACAGATACTACACTTTGATCTCGGCCCGAAGGTCACAAAGGTTTTATTTCCGGCATTCTTCGGGTGCATTTCATCAAACTTGAGGATCTTTGTGAAACTTTTAAATGTATACTGAATTTATCCATCAGGGTAGCACGCTCTCATTCCATCAGCCATGACTGGGTAGAAATCCAATCTAATTTCTAATTGTATTCGTAATATTGTTTCAAACTAATGATTGAAGATTACAACTCCAGAAGACTGTCACGTGAAACTGATTATTGCTTATCCATGGCACAACGTAAAAATATTATGTCACCTTTTTTATAAGAGAAACTTTTTTGTATCCCGAATAGACATTCCATTGTAATTTTGTTATTATAATGAATTGCTTTAGCACTATGACGTTTGTTGTTTGGTTTTTTTAAACTCATATAAAATAAATCTAATGAAATATTGAATTTCAATAATTATTTCATAATTTGCTGTTTGTTTGTTTTTTTGTTTTGTTTTTTTTTTTAGAATAATCGAGCAATTTTTTTTGCATAGTAATTCTTTTATTTTTATCTCATAGTATGAATAAGTTAATTCTCATTAACAATTAATAAATTCCACTGTTTTCATTCAAATCTGCATTCAATCAACTAAAAACATATTCCTCATAATGTTTCATAATATATATTTTTAAATAACCGAAACAATAAGTTTATAGGTTCTATATGTGTAAATAATAAAGTTTCTATAAATGCTTGGTTTCAAAGTTATAAGCAATAAAACAAATACTGATGTACATTCTTTCTCGTAAATATGACACGATTAAACACTATCCTTGTGAATAAGCTTGGGCCTGGTGTTGCCATATATACTAACCAAACTATAAAAAATTCCACTAAATAAATATAAAAGCTAAAACGAAATAATAAAGCTTTATAAGCGGCAGAAGCGGCTTTAATAGTCAACAATGGGATCACAGTCTGCACCTTAATAAAATGTTGACCTTTAATTCAGGGGGGAAAAAAACAACAAAATCATGCAGAGGAAGAAATGAGCCAGAAAGAAAATTAGATTAATAAGTGCTGTTACAAAGACAATCCTCAAAGAAAGAATCCTGTGTGTGTGTATATATATATATTGCTTTTAATCTTTGTGAAGAGACATGCGGTACAAAACTGTTCAGAGAATTAATTTTTCCTGTGCCCAAACAAGAATTCTTCTAATATATATATGGCAAAATGTCTATATTCTAAATTTCAAGATGTTATTCATTTTTTTGTCATTTATTTGCTCTGTAGTTACATCGAGCTTCATAAATGAAAGGATTAATATAAATAAAAGGTGAAATATAATTGAATAAACATATTTATCCCATACTCATATATAATAGCAATTATAGACAATACAAACGCATATATTGGTATATATTAGCCCCTCTTCTGATGACAAGCATTAGGCTTCGAAATGTCTAGGTATAAAGAGTATATAACACTTCCCCCAAATGTTGTGTTTCGTTATTACATCAACAAATCTTTGTATACCAACATATGACTTTGTCTATAATTGCTATTTAAGTTCCACCATACCTGTTGAGCTTTATATATCTTGATATAATCTTAAGGAAGTTTTCTATACTTCTTTAACCCCTACTTATATATTATTTCAAGTAACTACATAGCATTTTATCATCAGTGCGACCAGACATGCAACTATCTCAAGCCAGGTTTGAAAATCGACTGCCTAGATGATAAGTAAGCACTTCTAATGGTGACGCTATTCAGATGCTGCTATGACGGACATGTGAATTAACAAAATCTTTGTGAAGATCAGATTACGATTTTGAATGTCATGTTTACTGAGAATTTAAATATTTCTATTTTTCGACTCCATGTAAATCAGATTTGAATCTGTTGCGGCTGAACAATGAATTTCCTTTTGAAAATGGACTTCAAATTTCTATCAGTCTGTAAAAATAATTCTTAAGGATAACAAATAAATGGAAATAATATTTTCAGAGAAAATAAGAAAATATTGCCAATATTATAATAACAAAAAGTACGCCCCCCCTCCCCAAAAAAAGATATGATGTCAGCATTAACTGACACCACACAAATTAGTCCTGAACTATAAAGGAGATGGGAAAGCACTAGCCAGCCTTCCACTGGATGAGTACAAAGAGAATTGACACCTTGAAGAGGCTTATCGTCACCCAAATTCTGGTGAAGACCAATGGTTATTTCGAGTGAGAAGTGAATGGCAAGCGGTTGTTGCGATAATGCAAAATCGTTTGCAAAGGTTATCAAAAAAGGTGGAGAGTACTGGAAATGTGTGGAAAATTGTAACGCAGAGTCCAAGGAATATCGCCAGTTATTGTCAGTGAGTAATCTCTGATGTTGACCTGTATGAGAACTTCTTGTGAGTACAAATAATATTATTCGTCGTTGGCAAAACTCGGATATGAGTATAAATTTTGCTCCTTAGAATTGAGCCAGCCCCAGCTACAAAGTGTTTTAGGTGATCCACGAGGTGCAACTTCATGTTGCACACCTTTCAGATGTCCCCATTTACTGCAGCAATCATGTGCTTGACATGCAGATTCAGAAAGGTATCTTGCAACGGGTTACCGGTACACCATTACATGGAGTACTGCTTTGTCGCCTACCCACCAGGCGAGTTTATTCAGGGGTGCATCTCCGCCAGTGAATTAAACGCGCCCCCATCTGGGAGAACCTGGAATTTTCTATGATTTGGCGCAATACATACAATGCCTAGACCTTCCCAAATGGTCACCCATCTGGTACTGGCCAGGCTCATCGTTGCTTAACTTTGGTGATCTGGTGAGAACCGGTGTGTCAACGTGATTGTGCTATATAATACTATAATAACCAATAAAAAAAAAAAAATCTGCACAAATGGAGATTTCCTCTAAATCCGTTTTCATCAAAAAAATCTAAAACTTACTGCAAGCAACGATGTAAGACTGTAAAGAAAAAAAAATACTGATAATCATATATATATATCTATAATATAAAGTTGAATGTCTGTGCGTGCGTGTGTGTGTGTGTGTGTGTGTGTCTGGTCACAAATAGGCTCCTATATGGTTGACTATTTTAAAAAACTGATTACATATAATGATAGAAGATGTATCGAGACACAGGAATGGGTATGTTTGATCTGGCAGAATGGTGGTTCATTAAAATTGTGGGGTCTGCGTTCACGCCTGGCCCCCCAAAATTAAAAAAAAACCGTTTACAAGTGTTTTTGATATAGATGTACATAATAATACTTTGATAAGTATGTTTTAACTTAAATAGGGATGGTATAATAAAATTGTGGGGTCTGCGTTCGCGCCTGGCCTCCATAGAATGGAAATAGGCACAAACTTTATAAAGACTTGTCATATCTATCTCCGTAAGTATACTTTGATAATTATGTTTCAGTTGGAAGAAAAATGGTATAATAAAATTATGGGGTGTTCGTTCGCACATGACCTCCATAGAATGGAAATATGTCACAAAGTTTAACAAGGTTTTTTAATATAAATCCACAGAATATTGTGATAAGTGTTTCAATGTGAACAGGTATGGTATAATAAACAATGGGGTTTATCTATTTTATTTTTACTTTCATCATATTTTGCTTTGGTTTTCATACCTCCAAATTCAACCCAAATTTACAACCCTTCCTTTTCATAACCTATCATACTTTCATAATTCAGAGTCCATTTTCTATAGGCTGTTTTTGAACCTAGTCAACGACGGGTACTTTTGCTAGTGTATGTATATATATATATATATATATATATATATATATGATATGATATGATATCCTGCTCTAAATCTTGATTTTTTTTTTTTTTTTAATATTTCCATATTTTAAACTGTTACGAATTAAATGAATAATTGAAAAACTGGTCATGCAAAAATTTGAATTTTCTCTAATTGACATGATGTGATGACACTATAATTTTAAAGTTTAATGATTTTTGATGGAAAAATATGAGTTGAAATGAGTCGTCAGGTGACTCTTCCTCGTTTAATTGAACAAGAATTAAAATTAAGATGTGTTCATTACATTTGATGATCAACGATTGAAATTTTATTTAAAATTTTATTTAAAACTGAAGATTTATGACAAATCAGTCACGAGAATCGCAGATGCATAGAAAATATTTTGCACGATTATTGATGGAAACACAACAAACTGAAATGTAAAGGAATGATCAACCCTTTTTGCTTTTGATGATATTGAAAATACGCAAGCAAGATTTAATTTTAAATTTTTATTTTTCAATAGCTCAAACAGTAGGGAACAGGGCTCGAACGCTAAATGTTTTGGTTTCAATCCTAGCTGACGGTACCTAAGTCATTTTTTTTGTAAATCTTTTGAAATCAGTATATATATATATATATATGAGATACAATATAATATTCAATAGAAAATTGGCTCTATAATAATAAATACGAAATCTGCATGAATCAAAACACCATATTTAAGCATATTTTATGACCGGACAAGGCTTGGTGTCCCGCTTCTCCTCTAGTTAAATCAAATTTTTTTTTTTTTTTTTTTTTTTGTAAGACTTTCCGTGTAAAACACGTTTTTCAAAAAGAAACTTTTTGGTTTTTTATTTATTTTTGCTAGTGGTATTAACCCTGAGATCTAACCCAGCTCCTTCCATTCAAAATTCATGCAAAGATTTCAAACTTTGCAACAACCATGAATAACGTTGGTTATATACTTTTCTCTCTTCATAAGGGGCCGACCGCTAAGGGTTACTATCATCGGAAGAATCAGATAAAAACAAAAAAGTCTTCTTTTGGAAAACTTGTCTTACACTGAAAGTCTTAAAAAATGTATTGAATTGGTAAAAATTTAAATAACAGTATTTAGTTTTCTAAAAATGTATATAACAGTATTTAGTTTTCTAAAAATGTATATAACAGTATTTAGTTTTCTAAAAATCTATATAACAGTATTTAGTTTTCTAAAAATATATATAACAGTATTTAGTTTTCTAAAAATGTATATAATAGTATTCAGTTTTCTAAAAATTTCAAATCAAACTCATGATATAATTTTTCTATATTCCAAATTTATTTTTTTTTAAATAAAATATTTTACACAAGTGGTATAAATTGATGGGACGAACACCAAAAAAAATTGCAAAACTGTAATCAATATAAATCCTGAAAACCACTAGAAAGTGTTCCATTTGTTTGTGAAGTTATTTGCATTATCCTAGAACTGCCCGTTTGTGAAACTCTGCTTTCCTGGTCTGCTTTCCAGCTGACTACAATACGGCCGTCTTAAACGATTTCTACACTATTCTTCCAATGACAATACACACATTAACCTCCGAATGGCCTTGAGCCTTGATATGTGATAACCCCTTTGTAAAAAAAAAAAAAAATCATTAATAGTAGTTGGTACTACAGTGTCAAACCCGGTATAAGAGTTGGGTATATAGTCGAATACATGGATGACAATTAGAAAATCAAAAGACTTAAATGATTAAAAGGTTTTGTTATTCAGATAATATTCACTTAATTATTTTTGGTGCCATGATATTGAAACAAAAAGAATTCTGTAGTAAAAGTTTGTATTTTTCTTCACTGGTGATATTTTTTAATGTCTAAGAGAGGATACATTAATGCACATGAAATAGGTTGTGTATGGCATGATATAAGCATTGTTTAAATTTTAAAATGAAATATATATATATAGATATATATATAATGTCATTTTATGAGACAAATTACAACACAAAGATTTTGTAAAATAAACAAACATTTACTTATTTTATATGTATCCAGAGTCTCCATCTACAAAAGTTGTAGATGGGAGCTCCTCCTTTTATTAATAGAGAGCAACTTTAAATAAAAAATAAAAAGTGGTTGATCATGAGAAACCGATATATAAAAATATGAAGAAAAATAAAAACACATACTGTCAACCCATTTATACGCCAGGCGAGAAGAGGTAAACGACCTTCTTGTGTCTGGAAATGACACTTCAGCCATCAAGTCTTAAGAACAGAGATTGTGGCCCCTTATCTCCAACATTTTAGCAACAAAAAATAAAAACATTTTGAAGTCAAGTTATTTAGCTGAGTTTTTCCATTTATTTATTTTTTTTTTAATCAAAAATATTTTTCTTTCCTCAGCGACATTGCTGCTGAAGACATGTCCAAGAGATTGTCTCTAGAAGTATGGGATTGGGACCGCACATCTCGCAATGATTTTATGGGATCTTTATCATTTGGCATATCTGAATTGATGAAGAATCCTGTGGAGGGCTGGTTCAAGCTGCTCAATCAGGAAGAGGGAGAGTATTATGGGATAGCTGTCCCCGATGAGATAGCACCTACCATCCAAGAAATGAAGAGTAAATTTGAGGTAAGCCCCTTTTTAATTTTTTTTATAGAAAAAATACAATAAAAATTGTAATATGGAGTTCGGGTCTGGGAGCATGCATACACCTGGTTCTTATTGCTATGTTAGTATATGCATCTAAGAATCATGTTTTGTTTTTTTTACACGGTGGTCACCACTTATCAAGGTCCGGAAGCCACTCAGGGATAAGGGTTATTGCAAGTACAGTACGTTGGTGTGGAGATTTAATGAAGTGTTTACTTAAGAGGGCGGTTCATTAGGAATTTGTTAATCTTGGACTTGAAGACATCCAAGTTGTAGTCAGGTGGGAAGCAGGCAGATGGAACAGAGTTCCACAGGCGTGCAGTTTTAAGAAAGAAGCTTTGTTCATGGAATCTACGTTTTGATTTAGGCACAGATAAAGAGTGGGGGAAATTTTTCACAGTGGATTCAGCTGGAAGGGTGTTTTTCGTGAAAGATTGGCGAGGGGGGACCAGAGATTGCCATGAAGTCTATTTTGTACTCTGTCAAGGCAGGATAGGATATTTTTAGCAGCTCCTGCCCAGATATGGCAGCAGTATTCCATCCTTGGACGTACTTGGCTTTTATATAGATAGAGAATTGCATCAGTAGTGAGATATCTTCTGGAGCGGTAGAAGAATCCCACCATCTTTCCAGTGACTTTGGCAACAGACTGTTGGATTTGTACATAAAATTCTTAAATAAAAATGTAGAATTCAATTAAAAAAAAAACAAATGCAGGAATTTTTCACTTATATTTTCATTCACTGAATGTATCACACGCATGCACACATGCACAGAACTTGAAGGACTGCTAGACACCATTCAGTCTCTCTCTGTTTAAGGGTTTGTCAGTCTTAGTATTCTCATTAGAAGTAAACCTGACAAAATATATTTTTTTAAAGATGGTGTGCTGTCTTAAGCCATTCAGTACACCCCATCCAGAAAATTGGCAGTACTTATGTAGAATTCAATTTAATAAAAAAACACAAATACAGAAATATAGCCATCACAAAACAAAAATGTCATATTCCAAAAATCACAAATTGATCAAGTAGGTTTATTTTTAACTAAGAAAATCAAATTTTATGAGTATCTGAAAAGTAACTGCCTCGCCCGCCATGATGAAAAAAAAATGTCAAGAATCAAAAGGAGTTAACTCAACATTAATTCATAGATAGAGACAATGGATAACCCCCCCCCTGGAATGATACTTGTGCATAAGGATTGTACAATCCCTAACCCCACACCTCTCATGAATTGCTACTGCTTGAGTCCAGTGGCAAGGTAGATGAGAATGCCTTAATGAATCTTGCTTTCCGGGCTGTTGGAAAACTGCTTCTGTGATACCAGTATTCAAGAATTCTGGTGAAAGAACTGACCCAGCAAATTATCGCCCCATTAGCCTCCTCCCACTTTTCACCAAAATATTTGAGACCATAATTAACCATGCTCTAGTCTGGCACCTTACAAATGCTAAACTTCTGACTGACAAACAATATGGATTTAGACAAGCCCGTTCCACAGCAGACATCCTACTGTAATCTCTGAACGTATATACCATTCACTGGACAAAGCGGGGGGAGGGCAGAGCGGTAGCTCTAGATATATCTAAAGCTTTTGACAGAGTATGGCATGAGGGTCTCCTCAAGAAAATTAAATCATACGGTATCACTGGTAGAATACTTAACATAATTAAATCCTTCTTAGATAAGAGAAAAATCCAGGTTGTCCTTGACGGTCGTACATCTAAACAGTGTGATATAAATGCGGGAGTGCCTCAGGGGTCTATTCTTGGACTTCTATTGTTCCTAATATTTATTAATGACCTCCCCGACAAAACTGCCTCTGAGATGGGTATATATGCTGATGACACCATACTCTATAACAGGCATGACAGGAAAACAAATGAACACATATCTAAAGAAATGGCAAAAACACTAGAGGATGACCTCCAATCTGTAGTGGAATGGGGACATAAATGGATGGTCACATTCAATGCTGCCAAGACTAAACTGGTTTCTTTCAATAATTACAAGAAACCTTTTCGGCCACCAATAGCAATGGCCAGTGACTCCCTGTCTGAGAGTACATCTTTCAAACTGCTTGACCTAATGTTCACAGGAAACATGAGTTGGAACAATTATATTGAAAACATTGTCAGGGCCGCTGTGAAGAAGGTAGGCTCTCTCTACCGTGCTAGAAAACTACTGACACCTGAAAGTATCCTGTACCTCTATAAGGCCACCATTCGCCCATGTATGGAGTATTGCTGTCATATTTGGGCTGGTGCATCTGCTACTAGTCTCTCGCTCCTAGACAAGGTTCAAAAGAGAGTCGCCAATCTGATAGGCCCTGAACTGGCATCTAAGCTTCAGCCTCTCTCCCATCGACGAAACATTGCATCCCTCTGCCTGTTCTACAAGTATTTCAATGGTGAATGCTCTGACGAACTGCAGACACTTGTGCCCCCACGACGTAGACACCCTCGACAAACCCGACAGGCAGCTAAATGCCACCCCCACACAGTAGAGATCCCTAGATGTAAAAGATCTTTTTACTCCAGTAGTAGTGCCCCAGTAGTTGCTGCCCCTGATAGTAGCCAAAGTGGCAATGTGCCTTGTTTGGGGTGAAAATGTAATTTAAAAAAAAAAAAAAAACGATGCCAAATAAGCAGAGAGCACATATAACACTTGGAATTCCCAAATCGTCACCCATTTCAGTAGTGACCAGGCTCAATATTACTTAACTTTGGTGAATCTAACGACTAGATTTATGTTATAATACTGACAAATTCATTGTAATCATTTAAAAATGATTTTCTTTAGAAAATTAAAACTATTGATCAATTTATATGATTTTTGGAATATGACATTTTCGGTCTGTGATGGGTACATCTATCAAAGATTTTTCAATAGTTTTTTTTATTTTTATTTAAGTTGAATTCTTAAAAATAACCAAAATAGCAAATCACAAAAATAAAATTTGGTTTTGAATATCAGCTGTCGGACTTTAATTTAAATTTTAATTAAAATTGAACAATTGATATTCGACATCAATTAATAAATATTCATCAAATTTCAGTTTCTTTCGTGGACTTTAAAACAACAAAAGATTTTTTTTTTTTTTCATTTTTTTGACAAAAAAGATGATAAACTTATATCAAAATATTTTCAAGACATGAAAATGCTTAAATTATTTCTTATGTGTTTTCAATACAAACACAAATATATGTCTGTAGTCACATTAGCACACCAGTTCCTATTGATCACCAAAGTTAAGCAATTTTGAATCTGCCCAGTTCTAAGATGGGTGACAATTTGTCAAGGCCAGGCACTGTAGGTAACAAAGAACCTCTTCAAAATTCATATTAATCTACAAATCAATTGCATGCAAAAAACAGACAATTTCAAATATAGAAGCTTAGTCACATTTTTGGAAACTATTTCAGAAGTTGAATTTGAAAATTTAGAAAACCGGACAGGTAATTGAACAGGACATTGCCTAGGCTACTTTAAAAATTGTGGGCTCCCTCTACCGTACTAGAAAATTGCTTACACCAGAAAGCATCCTATATTTTTGTGAAGCCACAATTCGCCCATGCATGAAGTATTGTTGCTGAAACATCTACCGCTAGTCTCTCACTCTCAAGCTGAGTCCCAAAAAGAGTCTCAAATCTAATAGGTCCACACTATTGGTCAGCTCCAACCCCTGTCCCATCACTGCAATGCTGCATCCCTGGCCTGTTTTACAAGTGCTTTTATGGAATAGGTTCTAATGAACCCAAAATACTTGTCTTCTCAACATATGTACACCTGACTAACCCGACAAGCAGCAAAATCCCACCCCTTCACTGTTGAGGTCCCTAGAAGCCTTTCTACCTCAGTTTCTTCCTGTGGCCTGTAGACTTTGAAATTCCTTTTGTTTCCTGTTTTCCTGACTGTACTAACCTGCAGAAGTTTAAATGTAATGTGAACAGACATCTTGCTGTTCAACTTTTATCAAAATGACCAGATTCTGCATTAAATAACCCAAAAAGGGGTTGATATGCTATAAAATAAAACAACCAAATCATTACCTTTTAATTAAATAGACAAAATGTTTGTTTGAATAAAAATTAATACTAAAATAGAGCTCTACCTATCGTTGAGCATTATTGTATTAACATAAGATTGCACAGGATTAACTGCTATGAACAAAAAGGGTAAAAGTTTTTAAATTTTCAAGCAATTTTTTTTTTTTTACACAATATTTTAAGTACGTTATTTTGAACTGGCAATTTTATGTTGGATTTTTTTTCTAATGTTCTATTAAACTTGAGCATTATTTAGTTTGTATTTTTAATTTTTTTTCAGAAACAACAAATTGCTGATGGTAACTTGCCCTCTTCTCTGAATGATCAGAACATGAGCAAACAGGATATTGTTCGAGCAAGTGATTTTAACTTTTTAACTGTGTTGGGGAAAGGCAGTTTTGGAAAGGTACTTTCAAATATTTCACTTTTCTCTTTTGGATTTAAAAAGAAATTTTTTTATTCATTTTGTAAATTATTTGGCACTTATTCAAAATAATATCGTCAGAATTTTTGATGCAGTAAAACACTGGAAGTATTTTGGGTTTTTTTTCACGCAACTGCTGTGCAATTTTTTCTATGAAAAATATATTATTTTTGTTATTACGAAAATAATTCAATGAAAAATTAATTGAAAAATGAAAACTAATTTCATAATTATGACAAAAATACAATGAATAATCATTTGACAATTTTTACAAATTTTAAGAAAATTCAAATCCAGAAAATAAATTTTAATATACAAATTACTTGATTTTCTTTTATGATTTTTTGTTTAAATCAAAATAAATATTTAGTGTTTCATGATAAACAAATATGAGAGCAAATAAACGTTTTCTTAAACCACGTTGGCTTCCGTGATTTTATTGGCTCAGCATTTCATGCAAACAATACATTCAACTCTGCTTTTTCATATAAAGCAAGAGTTTTTCTCTAAACAAATGGCAAGTTTTTTTTTGTTTAGAAGGTCTACACTTATTAAATATAACAATAGAGCATATATAAAACAGAACAACCAAACCATATCTATATATATAAAAGCAAAAACGTATGTGTGTTTGTGTGGCCGCTAAAAACTTTCGACAGACAGCTAAAATTCATAAACTTGGTATCATATTGAAGCTCCATCCTTCGTCCGAAAAATATTGAAAATTTGGCCAAAAACGTTAATTTTTTCACCCTAAAATCGACAATTTTCTACAGGGTGGGGGGGTCAACAAAAACCGTCCTCTCATGACGACGATCGGTTCTACGCATGCATCAGATGACGTCATGACTTGATTTAGTTTAAATAGTTGAAGAACTGACTAAATTTCATGTACGTCATGTTAGCTCAGTTGGTTAGAGCGTTGGATCATTATCTAAATGTTTTGGGTTTGAATCATGGTGTGAGACGTCATTTTTTTTTTTCGATTTTTAAATTTAAATATTGAACCAGTGTTATTTAAGTCATTTTTCATGTAACGTTCGTTTTCTGTTTTTGTTTTTTTTACTTCGCTTATTCTTAGGTTTTCATTAACACCCCCCCAACTGACCACACACACCCAAAAACACCCCATATTAAATTTTAATATCGAAACAGGCTTATTTAAGCCATTTTTCACATGTTTTTTTTTTAATGTTAGTTTTTCTTTTTTGTTTTTGTTTTTTTGATTTTTACATTTAACATCGTTCGTTTGCCTTACGTTAGTTTTTTTTTTTTTTTTTTTTTTTTTTTTGATGTTTTGATTACCCACCGCCCAGGTACCCCCCGCTTTCTGTTTTCTTTTTTTACTTCGATTATTCTTACGTTTTCATTAACAGCCACACACACCTCCAAACACCCGGGCAATGCCAGGTACCCCCTAGTCTATATATATAAAAGGCAAAATGTGTGTGACCATTTCGTGTATGTCTCGCAAAGGCTTCTTTTGCACACGCTCCCGGGGGGGGGGGTTTACTAATACTTAGAACTGTTTATATATCCGCTAGATAATAATATCTATAATTTGGGGATGCAGGTCGCCTCTACATTTATTTACGTCGACTTTTATGAGATCCGCGCTATTTCGCTCTGTCCCCTGTTTGTCCTGCTTTTTAGTATAAATAAAGTGAAACTAAAAATTCAAACCGTGCGGTTCTCGGCATCGCACCGGGAAACGTCCAGAAGTAAATCAGCTTTGATCAACGTGGAGACAAACTCTCATATCAGACAATTGCTAATCAATCTGGACAATGGGGAGCTGGTTTTCCCCTCCCCAACATCTGTTGGGGAAAAAACCAGTCAAAGTTGGGTCAACAAACCCAAGTTAACTGAGTGACTTCTATTTGACCTCAATAATTAGGTCAAATAGAAGCAGCAGAGTTAACTTTTATTGCTGCCACCTGTCAATAGTTAAATAAATAAATTCATACATGTTTCCCTTGTATGTCTCCGTGGCCCAGTGGTTACACTTTAATTTCCAACTTTGCCTCAAGGGTTTGGGTTCGATTCTCATACTCACCTATCAAAACTTTTTTTTATTTTAACCCCCCCCCTCCCCGGAGTTTTGATTTACTCAAAACACCCGGGCATCGCCGGGTGCACCCTGCTAGTATAAATATAAAAGAATAACAATTTCATTGTGTGCCAAGGTTTTATTTATCTTCATTCTTTTAGCATATCAAAACTTTGCACATTTTTTTACAGATCTGTATATATATATATATAAAATATATTTTAGTCATCGACATACAGACCTGTTTCGTTGTTTCACAACTCATCAGTGCCACTAGACTAACACCTATCCCAAGCCGAGGATCGAACCTAGAACCGTCGTGATGACAGTCGGCAGCTCTACCCTCTGACTACGGAATCGGTGGCCGAAATTAATCTGTCCAAATGTCTATTTAAATAAACATCCGTCCGCCACTCGTAGAGGGCTCAAACGTTTGTTTGTAAACAAACCGCGAGCTTCGCATTTTTTCAGCTAAATTAAGTAGCGAGTAAGATAATTTACGATAGTGCTCTACCCAAGAGGGGGGCTTTATAAAATATATTTTAGTCATATGCACTGTTTCTTAGCTTAAAATAATTGTTTTTCATGTTTCAAAACTAAAAGAAAATTACTTGATGAAAAATGGGCGTGAATTTTAGGTAATTTTAATAGTTCAAACATTTTTCTATATTTATATGCGTATGAAAACCGAGACGTATACACTATTAGTACTTACTTATAAAAACTTGGCATTTGTTTAGAGAAAAAGTCTTGCTTTATATGAAAAAGCAGAGTTGAATGTATTGTTCATGTGTGTTGTAGCATCACAGTTAAACGGTTAATCTAGGAACCAAACTAACTGCACATTTGGAATCGGCACCTTTCGATCTGATTTCCTTTTTGATGTCAGGATTTCTTATACCATTTTTAAAACTCATTCAAAATTAAAAGTGGATCAAAGTAATATTATTTGTATTCTTCACACAATTGTTTTCATCTTGAGTGTCATTTTCACAAGAATCCATCGCATAATGGATAAAATACTTGGTAAAATACAGCTATAAAAATGACACTGTTCTGGAAGTTGATGGTTTAATCCGTAGAACAAGTGACATTCAAAATACAATTGCAAATTATTTAGGACTTCTACTTAGTCATGGCTGACAGAATGAGAGCATACTATCTCCTTGGATTAAATGAAAGGTTTCATTCAAGTTCAACAAGGTACATCTGAAGCGAAACATAAAAATAATATTCAAGATGAGAACAATAACTCAAATAATACAATTAATAAAATCCTCATCTAAAAAAACGTGTTCCATTTTTTACGTCCTCTTTCCTACTGACCAAACTTATTTATGGATTTTTCTTTTTTTTTTCTTTTTTTTTTTGAAAAAACGAAAAGCGAAAAAATTCATAAATATTCAAGTTTTATTATTAATTAATGCTGTTTTATCGATTTCCAAACCATTAATTCTTTTAATGAAAGGGAAGTAACTCTGTTTTTCACCATCTTGAATGATCTCTTAAATTAAATAGAGAGTTTTATTTTTTTTAATTCTAATTTTGAACAAAATACCCGTCCATGCTTGTTTCCCTTTAATGTATAAAATTATTTGGTGAATAAGGAAAAAATTTTTTCTCTGAAAGATTTATTTTTCAGAATAAGTATTTTTGGAAAGCAAACCTGCAGAATTCAGCCGACACAGTATAGGTCAAACACTACCAACCTTTTGAGATCAGCAGTTCTTATTGACCAGGTCATACAGCAATAGAGAAGGATCATCTTAACAGGGACCTGATAAATTTGGACTTTATTGCTTGATTTTCAAACTTAAAATATATTTATTTTTAAAATGTTCCAATCTGTAATATTTTAACAGGTAGTCCTAGCAGAGCGCAAAGGTACGGATGAGCTTTATGCTGTCAAGATCCTTAAGAAAGATGTCATCATTCAAGACGATGATGTTGAATGCACGATGATTGAGAAAAGAGTCCTTGCTCTCTCAAGCAAACCCCCATTTCTTGTCCAGCTACACTCCTGTTTCCAAACAATGGTAAGCATCGCATGGCGTCTTTTTCTTTTTTTTTTTTAACTTGCAGAATCGTTCACTTAAATGATTAAGAAATCATCTCATCTATAAAGGATGGGCATCAATATTGAATTGATCAATTCCTGAAAGCTTCAGAGTTATACCTATGACCTTGATTTCAGATTTCTGTGTAAAGAAAGCAATTGTGCTTTTGACTAGTTACCAGAAGTCTGTTTTGCTGTGAGCTTAAAAATAAAAGATGTTTCGGCTAATCTAATCTCCAGTTTTGTTTAGGTGCAGCTTTCAAAACTTTATAATTTTTATCAAATGTTGTGAAAATAACCTACAAGATGAGAATGATTATTCAAATTTATCAATAAACATCTAAAGTAATTAGAAACAGAATAATATTAAGTTGAAAATAAAAAATAATATTAATTAAATTGAAAATAAAAAATATTAATTAAATTGAAAATAAAAAATATTAATTGAAAATAAAAAATATTAATTAAATAGAAAATAAAAAATATTAATTGAAAATAAAAAATATTAATTAAATTGAAAATAAAAAATATTAATTAAATTGAAAATAAAAAATATTAATTAAATTGAAAATAAAAAATATTAATCAAATTGAAAATAATATTAATTAAATTAAAAATAAAAAATAATATTAATCAAATTGAAAATAAAAAATAATATTTATCAAAGTGAAAATAATATTAATTAAATTGAAAATAAAAAATATTAATTAAATTGAAAATAAAAAATATTAATCAAATTGAAAATAATATTAATTAAATTGAAAATAAAAAATATTAATTAAATTGAAAATAAAAATATTAATTGAAAATAAAAAATAATATTAATTAAATTGAAAATGAAAATATTAATTAAATTGAAAATAAAAATATTAAATTGAAAATAAAAATAATAATTATTAAATTGAAAATAAAATAATATTAATTAAATTGAAAATAAAAATAATATTAATTAAATTGAAAATAAAAATAATATTAATTGAATTGAAAATAAAAATAATATTAATTGAATTGAAAATAAAAATAATATTAATTGAATTGAAAATAAAAATAATATTAATTGAATTGAAAATAAAAAAATAATATTTATTAAATTGAAAATAAAAAAAAATATTAATTAAATTGACAATAAAAATGAGATTTTTTTTTTTCTGACACAATGGAATTGAAATATAAAAATACAGATTTTTATGAATAAACAAAATGAAACTATGCTAAAGAGGCAATTATTTTATTAAAAATCATTAGATTTTTTAATTTTGACTCTTTTTTTTTTTTTTTTTTTTTTTCCTCATTAATTTCGGATAATAAAATCTCCATATCCATCATCAGATCGTAGTGGAATGAGGCCGTAAATATATGATAACATTTAATACTAGTAAGATTAAGCTGCTCTCCTTTAACAATTACAAAAGGCCTCTCCAACCACCAATATCCATGACAACGCCTTACCTGAGAATTCTTTCCTCAAACTTCTCGACTTAACATTCACAAGAAATATGAACTGGAACAAATATATTGAGGACATTGCGAAGGCTGCTGTAAAGAAGGTGAGTTCCCTCTATCGTGCTAGAAGACTACTTACACCTGAGAGTATCTTGTATTTCTATAAGGCCACCATTTGCTCATGCATGCAATATTGTTGCCACATCTGAGATGGTGCATCTATCACTAGTCCCTCTCGTATAGGGTTAAAAAAAGAGTCTTCAATCTAATAGGTCACGCTTTGTCAGCTAGGCTCCAACCTCTGTCCCATCGCCAGTATTGATAGGATTGCATATTTTTATATAAAAAATATATAATTTATTTTTATATTTCAGCTTCTAAAGAAACATATAATTAAAACTTAACAATAGGCAGCCAGATTTTGTTCGAGTGACTGCCATGAATGGAATCCAAATTGGAATAGCTAAAGCTTTCTTGTAATGACAAAAATGAGAGAGACTATGGATAAATATAAAAAAAGAACAGTAAAATTTAATTCACAATGTCAGGTGACAAGTTCATTCAGTTCAACCTTCCTGTCCTTTTATAAACCTGCATCAAAGTCAGTGGGGATCAAATCTGATCGCAGACACACTTTTTGTCAGCAAGTTATCAACCCTGACAGGTGGCGTTCTTCAACATGTTTTTATAGCATCATTTCAATTCTGTGTTTCCCCACAAGAATCATAAAAGTCAAACACAAGATCCTCGATTGTAAGGAACACCAGTTCCCACAAATGTGTGCTCATCATTGTGCCACGATGTTGAAAGTCAGTTGTATTTGACTTTTACTCCAAATCACTCACTAGTCTGTTCGGAGACGGTTGATAATCATTGTATCAAGCATGTTTGAAATCAACGTTAACATGTAATTTACTTTCAAGGAAATGAAGACTTCTCTTCCTCACTCTCTCTTTAAGCCATGTGATGTTACATCTGTTGCTTTAGATCGCTCCCTCTAATAAGCCTAACCTCAAGTACAGCAAATTGACTCTGAACTTGGATTTCCTTTTATTTTCAACTAACTAATTTATATACTAGTTGGCTTATATACTTTGTTAACAGCACCAAAGGTCCATACAAAATTTCAGCCAGATCAGTCCGGTAGTTTCTAAGAAAAAGTTGAAATAGCAGATATTGACAGACTAAGAGAAATAGTAAAAATGTAAACAAAACAAAATTAAAATGGTCAACTTTAGTCGAGTGCAACCCAAAGGCTCCCATTTCATTGTCTGTTACACAGATGTAGGGGATGGTGCCACTCCTTTCCTAAGATTATTCCACTGATCCTTGATCCTCAACTTATTTTTTTTTTTTTAGTATGATTCAATCAAGGATTGAGCCCCAGTTTCCGAGCCCATTATGCAAAATAGATTAGAAGATGCAAACAATGTAAATAATTAATCTGCAAAAAATCTGAATTCATTTTCATATTTTTTTTCACTAAATTTTCCAGGATAGATTGTATTTTGTGATGGAGTACGTTAATGGTGGTGATTTGATGTACCGAATCCAACAAGAAGGGAAATTTAAAGAACCAGTTGCTGTGTAAGTATCTTTCCAGTTCCGTAAGTCGAATAGACAAAATTTCAACCCATAAGTCTTAGTCATAATGAAAAAACAATTTTACAAAATTGTGAAAATATTTTTTACAAATTAGACAAGGTCGCCCGGCTTTGCCCGGTCGTAAAATACGCTTAAATATATTTTAATACATGCAGATTTTGTATTAATTATTACAGAGCTAATTCTCTATTGAATATTATATTGTACCTAATATATAGTAGTGATTTCAAGTTAAAAAAACAGGCTTATGTGCCATCAGCTGGAATTGAAACCAACTGCATTCCCTACCGTTTGAGTTATCGACAGATAAGAAAAATTTTTAATTAAACTACTTCAAGCTATGAATGAATTTGCGTATACACAAAAGTAATAGAAATATGTCTGCAAATTGAAATATACATTTTGCATTTCAACTTGCTGACATTTCTGTATGCATTATTCATCGGTTTAAACAAATATTTTACTCGTTATAAACCATCCTTGTGTATGGTTACTGTTTCCTGTTAATTTCAGTGTTATGTGATCATTAGTTTAAGAGTTTATTGGTTTATCGGTTAAATATTTTTACACACACACACATACATGCATACATACATCTATTTTATTTGTATAGACTAAACTCCCAATGACCCATTAGGTCAGTATTTGTTATATATTTTTAATATTAGTTGTTCCTATTCAATGTTGTTGGGAGTTTTTTAGTCAATCCAAGTACCTTACTTCAACTCCCATCACCCATACAGTATCAAACATGGAATCGCACGCTGCCTACAACATCGAGCAGAGACAATAAGTAGCAACACCATTACATACCACCAAGAAATGGTCGGGTTGAAGAATACCCTCCGTCGTAACAACTACCCCGATAGCATACTATCCACCAGACGTGTTAATAGTATAAGAGAGGAGAATGAAACCCAAAAACCTCCAACGGTCTGCCTACCATACATACGAGGTATCTCCGAAAAGATTCAGAGAATATGTGCCCCCTACAACATCTGGTATTCAAGAGCGAGTCAACACTCAGACGACACCTGGTACGAGTGAAGCCCCGCATGGAGGAGAACATGACCAAGAACTGCATATACTCCATCCCATGCAGTTGCAGAAAGGTTTACAAGGGTGAAACATGCTGCCCCCTCAAAGTAAGGGTGGAAGAACACTGAAAAGCGGTAACTAAAGGGGAGACGGAAAAATCGGGTATAGCCAACCATGTCTGGATGGAGAGAGGGGACCATCGCCCCCTATGGGATGAAGTAAAAATAATAAACAGAGAGACCCACTGGAAAGTGAGAAAACTTAAAGAAACAGCTCACATGCTCGGACATAACAACCTACTGAGCAAACCAAGCGTAGAGCTGAATGCAATTTGGACACCTAATAGAGAGAGAAAACCTTGAATAACAACATAGGTTTAACATTAACAAAAACCAACTAAGAGTTGTCCTAGTGACATATGGCCGAGTGGTCCTAGACGTTGTATCAAAGTTTACAGTTACCTGAGTTCAATCCTGAACGAAGGCAGTGAAAAGTAACATTCAAAACAGAGAATCAGCAACTATGTCCCAGAGCCTATCTGGAGTCCAAACACGGTACCCCCGTAATAATAATAAAGGGTTGGGTTCGAAACTCCTAAGTTCCCAGTTCAATACAAAACACCTGATGAAGGCCGGAGGGCAAAACGGCCGAAACGTTGTGACTATAACAACTAAGATGAGGAAGTCAGTACGACAATCTTAAAAATACAGACAATTACAATCCAAAGTTGTTGTGTTTTTTTTTGTTTTTGTTTTTTGAAAAATGGTTTAATTGTAATATAGTACCGTTGAACTACCTCGTATATTTCACTCAAACTGATTGAAGGCATCATAGCCGCCAACAGTAAAAACATTGAATTTAACTATTTTATCTAATTATTATTAACATTATTTTATAAATTTCAACATGTAATTATTAATAATTGTATTTTATAAATATCATTTCAACATGTAATTATTGAAGTAACATTGGTGTCATATAAAAAAAATACATTTGAAATGTTGTTCAAATCTTTTCATAGTCTTGAATTCTTTTTCAGGTTTTATGCAGCAGAAATTGCAATCGGCCTTTTTTATCTTCATCAAAAAGGCATAATATATCGGTGAGTTGTCGGTTATTTTTTTTGGGGGGTGGGGGTCATTTTGTTTATCATTCCCTCACTTTTCACTTGGTATAAGATGGAGTACAACTGTAGTTGGGAATGGTTTCTTCTTTAAGGAATCAAGTTTTTGGAGTTTTTTGGGGGGGTTTAGTTTGGGCATAATCTTTTTGGAATGAACCGGTTTCTTTAGGAGTTTTAGTTTGGGCATAATATTTTTGGAATGAATCAGTTTCAAAGAAATATTTTCAGTGAGAAAAAGGTTTGTAGGTTTATCATTAATTGTGAGAAAATGAGAAGCATGTTATATGATAACCAAAATAACTACTTCAAAAGGCATATATTCACAAAAAAACATTTTATATATGTTTAAAATAGAAGATTACAGTAGTAAGAAAAAAATAGAATATTGAATATTTTTAGAGTTTTTGTAAAACAATGGTGAAACATTAGTTGAGATATTGAAGAAGCTCGAGTCAATAGTTTAAGAGCCGTGAATTACAGGGATCAGAAAATCAGAATCTCTCCGCTCAATTATATAAATTATATTTCATTAAAAGTGAGTATGCATGTGAAAGTGTACAATTACACGAGTTGAGGATTGTGGTGATTAATGGAGATGTATATTAGCATTTTGTGAAATTATTTTGGTCAACTGTTTACTGAATGAAATTATTTTGGTCAACTGTTTACTGAATGAAATTATTTTGGTCAGCTGTTTTTACTGAATGAAATTATTTTGGTCAACTGTTTTTACTGAATGAAATCATTTTGGTCAACTGTTTTTACTGAATGAAATCATTTTGGTCAACTGTTTTTACTGAATGAAATCATTTTGGTCAACTATTTTTACTGAATGAAAATCTGACTTTTTAAAGGATTTAGGTGTCTTCCAGAAAGATCATTTTGAATAAATTCAGAAAGTTCTCTCATTATTCCAAAATAAAATGATTTATTCTCATTAATTCAGGTCTGCACAAATTCGGTCCTCTGCTTTTCTTCACAAGTTTTTTGTCAACAAAAATGGAGGACTGCTTGAAATATAAGAAAATAAAATATTAAATATAAAAAACATTTTCATGCTTCAAAAAGAAACCTCATATTTACTACGTAGGCATTTTAACAACACGGTAAAAGCAAACATTTTCCAACCAGTTTTTAACAAGACTTCAACAATTCCCTGTCTGAGAATAATTGAATTTCTATGTGACCTTGTTCAGTGGGATAGCCATTTTGAAGAAGGGAAAATAAAGAGTAGAAGTGGCAGAGTTTCTCTGGCCATTGTCTGGGGAAACTTCTGAACAATTCTTTCTTCCTGATGGTGAAGCAATACAGATTGTAATAACGGTGTGGAGAACCACAGCAATAAGCGCTAATGATTGCCCTCTGTAGGGAAGCGTTGGCATTCAAACTCGAAACGCATCTGATATGAAAAATAAAAAGATGAATAAACATTCCATTTCTTTTTTAAATATCAAACTTATGCCGGCCTTTTTTTTATTTTGATGAATTTTAATAATTAAATTCAGTATTTATTTGTGGACTGTTATCTTCATAATTGTTGTTGTTTCGCCATATTTCTGCCAACTCATCCTCATAAATAAATACATACACTAATTACTCATCTCAAAGGATACCAATAAAAAATAATCTATAATTAAATACAGCTATAGTATTTCCTTCCTAGGATATTGGGTAAGTAGATAAATGTTTTTATAAGTAAAATTTATTGGTTCATATTTAAAACAACTGATAGGTCCATATAACTATATCTGTTGCTACGTTTCTTTAATATCAGTGCATGATAAGAATGTTCTGTTTTATTTGTATTTCAATTATCCATTCTTTTCTTATGGTCTGTTCAAATTCTGCAGGGATTTAAAACTTGATAATGTGATGCTGAATGCTGAGGGACACATCAAAATAGCCGATTTTGGAATGTGTAAAGAAGGAATTCTAGGGGAAAAAACGACCCGAACCTTTTGTGGAACTCCCGATTATATAGCACCAGAGGTAAAAAAAAAAAAAAAAAAAATTATATACCGATTTCATCAATAATTGTTGTAATTTACACGACTAAAAAACTTAGATTTCTTTTTTATTATAAATTTTTTTTGCTTTTCCTCTAGATTGTATTATATCAACCTTATGGCAAATCTGTTGATTGGTGGGCTTATGGTGTTTTATTATACGAGATGTTGGCTGGTCAGGTAAGTTAAATGAAACCAAAATTTGTTTACATAGATTACAATACCAGATTAGCTTTTAATTTGTGCTAAATATCTAAGAGTTTGTTAAAAAAAATATCTACCTGAATAAACGACTTTTTATGCTGACAAAATATGTTTGTAGTTTTTAACCCAATTTTAGTTTCCTAAGTTTGCGGAATATGTTTCAACTTTTAAAAGTAAATAAGTGAAACAGAGAATAGTAGAAAATGGAACTTTTGGTTTCTGCAGCGTCATAATTCTTGCTTCCTTTATTGTGTTCAGTCCTCACATTCCATAAGCAATGTTTCTGACAAAGAGAGAAGAATTGCTGTTTTCAAAATTGGAATCTATCCATCTCCTAACACTTATAGTTGGCTTGTTTTTGATTTTTGATTGTGTTACGGCATTCACCATAGACAAGTGAAAAAATAAAGAATAGCTTTGTCCAGGATTCCTCATAAATTAAAAAACAGAAATGATGTACATACTTGTGATGAAACAAAAATATATTCCAAAAATCACATATGATCAAGTAGTTTTATTTTTATAAAAAAGTGATAAATGAAAATTTGTAGGTATTACATTAATCTAAGTATAAATCATTATCTCCCTTTGTTTCTTGAAACTTTTTTTCAAAAAGGCAAGCAAAACAGTCACTCCTTACATACTCATAAAATTTGATTTTCTTATTTAAAAATGAAATTACTTGATTTATGTGAATTTTGGAATATGTTTTTGTTCCATCACGGGTATGTACATCATACATATTTTTCTTTATTTTTGTTGCTCAATATAATGGAAATTCTGCACAAGAACGAAAATTTATATAAAAATCATTTTTATATAATCATTTGATTGATATCTTTGAAACAATAAGTTTCTTTGATAATTTATGAACGAATTTGATTTCAAATTATAAAAAATTCATTGAATATTTTATGAAGAATAATTTATTGCCTCCAATTTTTTGTGCTTTTAAAATTCTTTTATAAATTTTGACTCTTAAGAAAGTAAAAGAAATGAACTCTGAGTAAAAAACAATTTTCTTCCAACTTTTAAGCCATAATTTCCAACTTTGCACAAAACAGTATATCAATATTAAACGCTTATTTTGTGTTAATTTGAAAAAAATAAATCTTATTGTATATTTTGACACTTAAAATTTATATTTGAACAAATGTTATCTGCAATGTTTTATTTATTAAATAGATAATAAAATTGGTATTTTCATTTTAGTAAATTGTCTCCTATGATCATTCGTCTGAGAAACCAGATTAGAATTAAATTTGACTTCAATTGTACATTGATAACAAAGGAAAGCTATTTGCAAAGCAACAAAAATGAAACACTTAACAATCTCATATAAAGCATGAAGATAAAACTTGCCCACATTGCTCGATAGTCACGTTCGCAGTTATCAACTAGATGGTTGCAGATTCAGTCACAGCTTGGTGTGGAGTTTGGACACACTGAAAAACTGTGATACACTGAAACAGTTTATTAATTACCATATAACATAATATATCCAATGAAATCTTCTCGGTGTTCAAAAAGTATGGAGAAAAGAATAAAATTCCTTTTATTTGCACAGTGAAGGTTGGCGACAGCTATTATAGTATAACAACTATTGCTAAATTATAATAATGAGGAATTTAAATGAAAGGGAAATGTTATTATATAAGGATAAGCTAAGGAAAATGGATAAACTTGTGACAAACTATCTTATTTATATTAACAGCTGTAGGGTGTGATCAAAAGTATGATCTTGGTGGTTAACTTGACTCAAGCCATAATGTTAGTCATACTAGAGCATTGTGGTCGTTTTTTTTTTTTTTTTTTTGGTTAGATGTTAACATTTTTAATTTCTTGTCGGTAACCATTATTGTGTAGATCAAAAGAATTTGTTCAATTATTTTCTGAATCTTTTACAAAAGTTTTAAGATTCTAATGTAAGTTTGCTGGCAAATAGCCATAAAAAATCTCTTTGCATGTTATGATGTGGTGGTATGTATGTGAGAGTTGAAAATGTGCAAGATGACTGTCTGAAGGTTTCCCTCTACCTTGGTAGAAAATTGCTCACACCTAAGAGTATCCTGTACCTCTACAAAGCCACCATTCATCCATGCAAAGAGTTTTGTTGCCATATCTGGCCTGGTGCATCCACCCCTAGTCTCACCTTACAAAAAAGATTATCAATCAAGTTCTATTTGCCACAATGTTGTATCCTTGCGCTTGTTTTACATCTATTTTAATAGAATGTGCTTTGATGAACTCCTTGCACTTGTACCCACTTGATGTTATACCCCCAACAAATCTGCTTAGCAACAAAATCTCACCCTTTCACTGTAAAGGTCTTTACTTGCTGGAAAACCTTCTACTCTAATAGTGTCTCCCCTCAAGTTGCTACACTTTGAAATTCCCTCCCTGCTTCCTTGACTGTAAAACTGACATCCAGGAGTTAAAGTGTAAACAGATATTTTGCTCATCTCCTTACATGTGAACAAATAGTCCAAGTATTTCATGTGAAAGAGTTAAAAAAAAAAAAAAAAAACTTTTACGATACACCTGTGATCCATTTTTAATAAATCGTTTGATGTAGCAATAAATATGACATATCATTGTGCTATAACTGTGGGACACTATTGCACTTGTCAGTTGCTGTCAAGAATTGATAGGTGTGTCTATAGTAAGGTATCTATTAACTCAAATTTAATTGCTTGAGTTAACATTTCTTTGAGGAATTCATTTTTATGCAATAAAATACAAATTCTATAAAAACATTCTAAGAATAATCAATCAAAAAGTGAATAACCCAAATAAATAAGAATAATGAATCAGAATAAAAATAGAATCAAAAAGTGAATAACCAAAATTAAATAAATTAGCAAATTAATTGGCATATGCAAAACTGTCACTAAAAATTACATTTCTTGAAAAATCTAATATGGAGTCCAGAAAATACAGAGAAGAATGCAAGGGAGATAAGTATGAAAACAAAATATCAAACAGAGGGCAGTAACCTAACCTTTTATTTAAAATATCAGTACAAAAAAAATTGAAGTTCTACTTGTCTGTCAATTCTCTTACTTCATGGATAATTGGAATTTCACTTTTTCTCAAAAGTCCAGAAACTTATGAAGATATTATGTTTAACTATCTTACCTAAAAATGCTGTAGTTCTCGAGAATTAATTAACATCAAATAAAAAAGGGTCCACTATTTAAACTGGACATTATCTTTTCTAGAAAGAATCTGATTTCCTTTTGAATATAATATTTTACATCATTATGATCCTCTTTTAGGCCTCATGAAATTCTTATTAACAGCTAAGTATTTGGATTGTATTTCCATTTATGAATGAAAATTGATTGAAAAAAGATCTTATTTTGGAAACAAATTACTAAAAATGAATCGTTTGTTTTTATTAATAATTAAGAATTGTTTATGCATTAACATTTATTCAAATATTGACCTGATTTACTTATGCTTTTCTTTCTCTTCAGCTGCCATTTGTAAGTGCCGTTTCTCTGGTGGTGTTCTTTTCTTTCTTTCTGAGTTGTAAATGTCTTGTATCCACTTTTGTTTGTTTTTCTTTTTTCTTTTCTTTATTATTTTTTAAACTTCACTCCAAGAGCTTGTTGTACCTGACCATCATAAAGTGGCAGAACGTATCCATATCTTTTTGCAACAGAAAAATTTAATATGTTTCACAATGGTAGAAATTTAATTGGTTTTTAATTAACAGGAAAAAAAAAACAATAATTGGAAAAGAAGGAAACGTCAGCAAAACTTTTTTCCTACTTTCTCTTTCTAACCATTATTCTGTCTTTCAGATAGATTCAATTCTTTATTTCATATAAATAATATACATATTATATAATCTTGGAAGTTTTTAACCTTTAAAACTATATTAAAAAAACATTTGATGAAAAATAATTTTGCTAGGAAGTCAATCAATCTCTTGTGATCACTGTATTAGTTTCCTTTCAAGGCTATACATTAGACCTTATGTTATTTCAGGGATCATCAGCTGTTTACCATGAAACACTGTTTCAGGGATATATATATATATATATATATATATAAGTAAATTCTTGGTACAGCAAAATGGAAGGAGAAATTTCAGAGGAAACATAATTTAATTTAAATACCAAAGAAAACAAAAAAAAAAAAACGGGCAGGTGAAATTATTAAAATTTCCTTAAGGCCTTATCGTCTGACCCTCTAAGAGGAAACGTCAGAATGATAAATTAAAAACTAAGAATTGAATGAGGAAAGAGGGAAATTGGTTTCAGTTGGAAGACCAGTGGGAGAGAAAAAAAATATATATATATATATAATTCTCACTGTTCAGGTGGTTTTAAATCAGTAAATATTTCCAACTGATGTTTCAGAATCTTTTGTCTACACAGGCTAGGTCGAGAGTTATTAATGACTAACGCCTCAATGATATTGAGATGATAGTTCGACCTAGCACTGTATAAAACAGAAAACCACCCATCGGAATATTGGTCAGAACACCTATTTATACTAATCAGGTGATTACCGATGGCGGACTCATGAGCTTAGGAGTGCCTGGATGTTCTCGAAACCTGGTGTAATCGAATATCCCGAGGGATGTGTTGGGATATTCTCATTTCATATCTTTGGGATGTCTTGCCAACGTAGTCAGCTCCACACTGACAAACAAATTTATAAACAACAGAATTCTTTTGAATGGTTGGCAAAACATCTTTACGAAAAGAAGAGAAAAAGGTTCGAGTTGTGTAAACTACTCTAAGCATAGTAGCTGGAAAACAACGTTGAGTAGCAGAAGAAATCCTTTTAACAATATGAAGGCCAACAGGACCTAACCATGGTAATTTTAAATAAATAGGACAACGTGATGGACCAATACGTTTAACACTATTAAATGTAGCAATTTTACGTTCAATAGTAGTTTTTATTATATTTATGGGATATCCATTGCTAAGAAAAATATCTGTGATTTCACCAAGTTCCGCATCAAGACGGTTTGGTGAACAAATCATGAGTGCACGATGTGTAAGAGCGCTAATGAGGTTTATTTTTCTAGACTGAGGGGCAAAGGAAAACCAATTAAGATAGAGCCCTGTAAATGTAGGTTTTCTGTATACAGAGGTCTCAAACGTAGAACCAACTTTAGAAAACTTTAGAACCAACTATATTCCAAGGATGGAATACTGTTGCCATATCTGGGCAGGAGCTGCCAAAAACAGCCTATCATGCCTTGACAGAGTACAAAATAGACTTCGTGGTCTAGTGGGGAATGCCCTTTTCTCTACCCTGCAATCGCTCTCCCACAGAAGAGACGTTGCGAGCCTATCCTTGTTTTATCGTTATTTTCATGGCAGGTGCTCGTCTGAACTCCAATCTCTGGTCCCCCCTCGCCAATCTTTCACGAAAAACACCCGTCTAGCTGAATCTACTGTGAAAAATTTCCCCCACTCTATATCTGTGCCTAAATCAAAACGCGGATTTCATGAACAAAGCTTCTTTCTTAGAACTGCACGCCTATGGAACTCTGTTCCGTCTGCCTGCTTCCCTCCGGACTACAACTTGGATGTCTTCAAGTCTAATGTTAACAAATTCCTAATGAACCGCCCCCCTAATCAAACACTTCATCAAATCTCCTCACTAACGTAATGTACTTGCAATAACCCTTATCCCGGAGTGGCTTCCAGGCCTTGATAAGTGGTGATCACTGTGTAAAAAAAATAAATATATATATATATATATATATAAAGAACAAGTAGTAAATAAAACATATTAAAAAGCACTTTGAAAAAGATTTAAAAACATATTTAATTTTAAAAAGAAAATACTAAATAAGTGGATAGTCCTTAATTCGCGGAGTTTCGAAGAAATACTTTCCTTGATGATGGTAAGGAAAGTATTTCTTTGAAACTCCGCGGATTAAGGACTATCCACTTATTTAGTATTTTCTTTTTAAAATTAAATATGTTTTTAAATCTTTTTCAAAGTGCTTTTTAATATGTTTTATTTACTACTTGTTCTTTTTATAAGCTCTATCTCCTGTTTGGTTTTATCGAGCTTTTACATCTGGTTGAGATTACTTTATAAATATTAATTCTTTAATATTTATAATTTACTTTAGTTTTGCCATCTTGGATCATTTAATAAAAACTGTAATTCTTATTTTACACACATATATATATATATATTACTCTATTATTGAGCATTCTTATATAAACCTTATTAAATTCATTGTTTTTATTTTTGAATATATTTAACGTGCGATTATATGTATAAAGGCATGCATATTCAAAACATTTACCTGTGAATCAAGACAGATATGATCAAATATCGCTTTATAACAATAATAATTAAAAGGAACTGAACACTTTACTGTAGTTTCATGGCAAATCTAACCATTAAAAGTTTATTCCTATCTCACACATACGTACATTTGAATGTAAGTTCAAACCAGCCAGAATTAAATTTAACTTTAAGTTTCTAATACATTTATTTGGCATTAGCTCATATGGTGAAGAATACTTAAAAACTTTGGATTAAATTTGAAATTTGTATTTAAATTTTTTTTATTGTTTAGTGACCTCACAAAACAAATTATGAGCATAAGTCTTAAAACTAATTGATATAAAATGCACTAGTCACAAATTTAATACTCACAAATCTGTTATAATTAGTTGCAGGGAGGTTGGTTTTTCCATCTAAAATATAGTTAGTAACACTTGTTTTAAACATGAAACAAAACACTGCAAAGAAAGCATCACATTTCTGTTTAAATTGCATTATTTCTTCTATCAAAATTAGTAATAATAGACAAAAAGTTATATTTGTGTTTAAAATTAAATCGTGACTAGCAAAATGATACTTTCACTATGCTCATAACACCTGTTTTTTTACTACCCATTTTCTAGTTTTGCCGTTAATATAGTCGGAAAAAGCAGAGAATGTTTGAAATTTGTGAATTAGTGTCCTATGCATATTTCAAATTTAAGTAAAATCAGATTTTCGTATTTTATGAAATTTTCAGACGATTCTGTCCCCATTGGTCACATAGAGGTGGGGACACACAAATATCGAGTGCATAGAGGTGAGGAGACATAGATATCCAGCACATAAAGGGTAACATAAAAATTCAGAACCACTTCCATTGTCTTCCCCAGAAAATCTGATATGTATGATTTAAATTTCATAAAAAGAATATCTCTTTGAAAATTGAAGAGCGTTTTGCTATAATCGATTCTCCAAGGGATGCTTTCGAGATTCAGAACCACTTCCATTGTTTCCCACTGTAATTTTTTACATTCGAATACACTTTTAGATTTTATGTAGATTTTATCCAAACTTTTCTTCTTATAGGGAATACACAAACATCACATGTACACACAGGATTATGCATATATAGAAGATTTAAAGTTGTGTTAAGTTCAAGATTTCCTGATTGACTAATACAAGTACTATGTTAATCACACTAGTTACAGCATTCTGAATATTCTACTTCCCCAAACTTGTAATTACTGCAATTAAAGTCATTGTCTTATGTAGCGAATACATAAACATCACGTATAAAGTTTTATCATTCAAACGCTACTGTGTTTGAATATATGGTTAAGTGGCAGTTTTAGTCATTTACAACTGCTTTAGAGCTTCACCGCTCACTCATTTTTCAACCAAATTTCAAACAATCATTACAGTTTATAGATCACCTTCTTAGCTATATTTTGAAAAAAAAGTTTTTTAATTTTCATTCAGTAAAACAAAAGTTATGATGAATTTACTAGTGTTCAAAATCGTAAAAAGAAACATAAGGAGGTGAGCAACGGTTTTTATGACTGTTTTCCATAGCAACCACTCGCTTCAGCAACTACTGTTGCTACCAATTCACTGTTCTCACGAAATGAGAAGTAACAAGTCAAATAGAGAGAATGAAAGAGATAATTGGAGGGATTTTATTGAAAGCAGACGAGTGTCTTACATTGTTATCACATGTGTATGCTATGTTTATGGGGGTAAAAAAAAAAAGACTGAAATTAAACAAAGGACAAATGAATTTACTGGAAGCCTGGAAAAATCATGGATTACAATAGAAAAATGCGAGCATGAAAAGTAATATGGTTAAGCTTAAACATGGAAAAGTAAAGAACTAGTTGTTAAAACTGGAAAAGAAAAGGACAAGATATTCTAGTAAAAATATAATAAATTTATAACTTAAAATATTGCAGCATTAAGATTTTTTTTAATTCAATTTATGACATTATATAATCAATTCTTAATGCTGCAATATTTTAATTATAAATTTATTATATTTTTACTAGAATATCTTGTCCTTTTCTTTTCTATGTTTAAGCTTAACCATATTACTTTTCATGCTCGCATTTTTCTATTGTAATATATATATATATATATATAAAAAAAGATTTAGAGCTGATTGTGAGAGTTCAAGATTTCCTGATTGGCTAATACCACTGCTATATAAATTATACTAGTGCCACCATTCTGAATATTCCACTTCTCCTCACTTGCAGTTATTCAAAACTCTTCCATCAAAATGAATGGAATCAATCATTACAATAAACTTTAGTGTTTTATGTACAAACTTACTAGTGGTGACATAAATTACTGGCAGGAAAATTCAGCAGAAAAATTGATTTATGTAGTCATTTGTGACCTAATTGTGTTAATCTGTTTTTACATATTTAATAAAAAAAATATCAACATTTGAAGTTACCATAAATATTGGTTGAGTAAAATAATCTATGGTAGACATTTTCTTTTTCAAGAATTGAATTAAAGAGGATCCTTTGATATGACAAGATGCATTGTCGGCACACTCTAGTGCCTTACTTTCTAAAAAAAACATGGCCACCACTAATTACTTTACTCATAAGCAATATTTATGGCAACTAAAAATTTATCTTTTGGTCAAATGTTTGAAAAAATTATTTTGTAAGGTTAATTTAAAAAATTTTTAGAAAACCAAATATTATATAATTTCTTTCATTAATTGAATAAAAAGTTTTTAAAATTTTTACTGGCTCCTTTGATGTAAAACACTTTTTTTTTAAATAAACTTTTAATCCTTGTCGAGGATTCCCTCTCTAGTATAAAAAACAAAAATAAATTTATATGATGAAAATTAAATATCATACACCGAAAATCATGTAAATTGCTCAAGTATTATTTTATAAAGAATATAATTTTTAAGCGAATGAGTTTTCCCATGCCTCTCATGTTAAGAATGGTTTTCTAAAATCTAGTAAAAGTTTGAATTATTTGGAGTTATCTCCCGTCGTCCTTCAGACTTTTCAAGATGGTATTACGAGATTGTCCCTTGTAGTTTTGCCATAATATTTTATTTTCTTATTTAAAAAAAAAGATATTTGATTAATTTACATGAATTTTGGAATATATTTTCGTTTCTGTCACAGGTACAGATTTTTTTTTTTTTTTTTTTTTAATGTAGGAGGAATTCAGAAAAAAAAAACATATATTTTTCTCTTTATTCTGATGATGGTCAAAGATGTGTAAAAGGTCTTTCGGTTCAAAACATCCAGGTTAATACGACCAGCAAAATGAAGAGAAAAAATGTCTTTGAAAAGGGTGTCTTATATCAAAAGTGTCAGGGGAAAAAAATGACTTTATTCATTTAAAAAAAATGCTATAAAATTATTTGGTTGTCTAAAATATTCAAATTTAACTTTATATTAAATATTAAAACAAATTAACACAAATATGTCACAAATCAGTAGATTAACCAAAATAAATTATTTTTTTACCCAACTTAGGTTTCCTTAAAAATGAATGTTTACCCTTTTATGACTAAATCGTTGAAATGATAAAAAAAACAAAAAAAAAAAAAAAAAAAAACAGAGCGACTTAATGTTTACTTAAAAGAAATGTTTCTTTTACTCTTGGCAAGTGTTAAGGTGTAAGGGAGGTAACTGTGATTAGGATTTCTTCCTTTTCAACGATAAAAAGTGCACACTGCGCATCATGAACAGATTATTTTTTTTTAATTCTAAACTATTTTTTTATTCTTATAAACATTCTACTTATTCTGGGTGAGGTTTGGCCTAGTTATAAAGCTTATGCTTTTGATCTGTCACTGTGCCAAAACACTAGGGGGGGGGGGCTCCTCGGTTATAGTCGGCAAATTTTCCAGAGCTCATGACATCACAAAATTCTACAGTTTGTAAACTAACATCATTAAATGAGTGGATAAGCTATGACCATCGCCTAACTTCCACACTTATTCCTTGTCTAATTAGTCAGGTGCAGAGTTACAGGGTTATCAGGGACTCACTTGAGACGCGTTTTGTGCTTTGACTTAATTCCTGATTAGATGGTCCTGCATATGACCTTAAACTATATTCAGTGGTGAGGCCCCAGCTTGCGCGCTTTGGGGAGTGTGGAGCCACCCTTTAATTACCATTGCTCTCAGGTCTACTCTGACCCGGAGTGGTAGTTCCTGTTGGGGTCCCAACTATGGGTTAAATAGAAACTGACTTGAAAACAACAAATATATTCTATTAAAAACTTTTTCTTCAAAATCTTTCAATTCGACATTAAATAAGCCGAAAAGGGTTGATATGCCGTAAAACAAAACCAACCAATCCTGATTAGAACAACAAACCATGATTCCCCATTTATTGTTTCGATCAAAACTGAGCAAATGTTGCTGCTAGCAATGCTACGTAATCCAATTATAACCAATTCTATACAATTCTATACAATTCTATACATTTCTATACAATTCTATACAATTATATTCAATTATAACCAATTCTATCCAATTATAACCATTTCTATGCAATTCTATACAATTTTATACAATTCTATACAATTATATTCAATTCTATACAATTAAATAAATTTCTATCCAATAGATATTTTGTCTCCAAGACGACTGCCTGTGTCTGTTTCGCATGATAAACATTATCCCAAATTTTTATACTCTTAAACTCTGCCTAAAACTTTGTATATCCTATTGTGTATTTATACTGTGTTATGTAAGTTATAACCATCTCTCTTGAAAACTAACCAATTGCTCTTCTTTCCAAGCTGCTTTAAAATCACATACATTGCATGTAACTTTGGAGAGCGGTTTAGCTTTCGGTCCTTAACTTTAGCAGGCTGACCTTTTAAAAATCGATACACACTAAACATCTATAGATTTCTATTGCTAAGACATGCATTAGCGTATATCCTTATTCTAATGCTCAGCTATAAAACAGATACTTATTATTAGCCATAGTTTTGTACTTAGATTTAAAGTGATCTATATTAAATAGCAATCTTTCTCTTAGATGGGTGAAAGTTAACTGACATAAGTCCAGTACAAACAGACAAAAGTATATAGAAACTAGAAGTAATTGTAAGAAAGAAATAGCGACAGCTAAGACAGAATTTACTGAAACCACAAAAAAAACATATCGAAGCACAGAAATTAGGAACGCGTGATTTTTGGAAAAGCTACTACAGTGTAGTAAATAATGGGCAATCAACAATTCCCGCACCATCCAACAATCATGAGGTTGTTTGCATGGCAACCGACAGTCGGTTTGTTTCAAACTCTATTGGGCCCAACAAACCATTCCCACCCTTATTTTCCTTTGTGGACTGACACCACATTAGATGATCTGAAAATCGCCCCTTCTCAGGTGCGTGATATCATAAAAAACCTAGATACCTCAAAAGCATGTGGATCTGATCTCATCCTGACTGTGCTATTAAAAAAAAAATGCTCCACTGAGGTTGCTCCAGTCCTTTCCAAACTTTACAACAAATGCTTTAACAAATCTTACTTTCTTGACTGATAGAAAACTGCTTCTGTGGTTCCAGTTTTCAAGAATTCTGGTGAAAAAACTAATCCATTAAATTATCGCTTCCTTTTGCTCTTTTCATCAAATTATTTGAGTCCATAATTAACCAAGCTCTAGTCCATCACCTTACAGCTGCTAAACTTCTGACCGACCAACAATATGGATTTAGGCAAGCCTGTTTTACAGAAGATATCATAACTGTAATCTCTGAACGTATATACAATTCACTGGACAAAGCAGGGGAGGGTAGAGCGGTAGCCCTAGATATATCTAAGGCTTTTGACAGGGTATGGAACGTTGGTCTTCTCAGGAAAATCCTTCTTAAATAAGAGAAGAATCCAGGTTGTCCTTAACGGCTATAAATCTAAACAATATGATATAAATGCGGGAATACCTCAGGGGTCGATCTTTGGACCTTTATTATCCCTTATATTCATAAATGACCTCCCTGATAAAATTGTCTCTGAGATGGATATATTTGCTGATGACACCATGCTCTATAACAGGCATGAGGGGAAAACAAATGAACACATATCTAAGAAAATGACAGAAACATTAGAGGAAAACCTCCAATCTGTAGTGAAATGGGGACAAAATTGATGGTCACATTCAATGCTGCCAATACTAAGCTTGTTTAACAAAAAGATTCCCATGTTTGACAAAATAAACCTGAAGAAGGTTGGAGGTTACTTTCGCTGAAACATTGTGAAAATAACCCTCAAGATGAGAACAGTAGTCCGAAGAATAATAATACAAATAATTAATCCTAGTCCCAAAAATTCCGAAACATAAACTTAGCTGTTCATCACATCCAGTAAATATTGAACCCTCAATCTTTAGAAAGCTCTCACTTAGAATTTATTCAATGCCTTCAACGATTCATACAAAACATTCAATTCTCATTTGTTCAACAAAAGATAAGTCAAAAGTAACTTTGCTATGATATAACTTTGCCATGATATAACCACACCAAAAAAATATGTCCACCTCTTGGGGTTAGATGGTCTAATATTTAATAACTATTATGCTAATAATGCCACAAATAGCAAAGACAATTCTCCCCTCAAAAAAAAAAAGAAACAATTATCGTCTTCTTCCTTCTTTTCATCTATTCAGATGCTACCGATTCACACAGATTACATAGATACCTTCCCCCATTATGATGCAATCTTTTACAAGTTACTGCTTCCTGCCAGTCTGTCTCCAGGTCACCATCTCAGAACGCTCCTCTTTGAACATATAAAAATAAAAATCGGATCGTTGTTCCAATATTTTCAAATAATAGTTGCAAGTGGAATCCGCATGGAAATTCCATAGTGATTTTCTTTATTGAAAAAATCTAAAGACTGTGAACTCGAATGATTTTTTACGTCATAGTTTCCATTTATAGCAAATACTACATTTCTATTTTTCTTTCAAAACTTTCAGTTGAGATTTTTCTTAAAAACTTTTGTAGTTAAATCAACTTAAAAAAACTCTGTTGTCGTCTGCTTCATATTTATCTATCAAAATAACGCCCTTTTCTTAATCTTTTTAATGTCTAATTGTATATTATGTGGGATGGTTAATACCAGATTTTTATTTTATTCATTTTAATGAATAAAACTGTGTTGCGAAACTGTGTTTTAAAACGCAGTTAAAAAAAAAATGTTGAATGAAAAGATGTTTTCTGCAAATCACTGCTACAAAAGATATAAGTGACTTCAATAAGTTTCTGGACTTTATTTTATGAACACTTTTATTGATGGCACACACATGAAACACTTTTATTAATATCACACACATGAAACACTTTTATTAATATCACACACATGAAACACTTTTATTGATGGCACACACATGAAACACTTTTGTTGATAGTACACACATGAAATACTTTCATTGATAGTACACACATGAAACACTTTTATTGATAGTACACACATGAAACACTTTTATTGATAGTACACACATGAAACATTTTATTGATAGTACACACATGAAACACTTTTATTGATGGCACACACATGAAAAACTTTTATTGATAGTACACACATGAAAAACTTTTATTGATAGTACACACATGAAACACTTTTATTGATGGCACACACATGAAACACTTTTATTGATGGCACACACATGAAACACTTTTATTGATAGTTCACACATGAAACACTTTTATTGATGGCACACACATGAAACACTTTTATTGATAGTACACACATGAAACATTTTATTGATGGCACACACATGAAACACTTTTATTGATGGCACACACATGAAACACTTTTATTGATGGCACACACATGAAACACTTTTATTGATAGTACACACATGAAACACTTTTATTGATAGCACACACATGAAACACTTTTATTGATAGTAAACACATTAAACATTTTATTGATAGTACACACATGAAACACTTTTATTGATGGCACACACATGAAACACTTTTATTGATGGCACACACACGAAACACTTTTATTGATAGTACACACATGAAACACTTTTATTGATAGTACACACATGAAACACTTTTATTGATAGCACACACATGAAACACTTTTATTGATAGCACACACATGAAACACTTTTATTGATGGCACACACATGAAACACTTTTATTGATAGTACACACATGAAACACTTTTATTGATAGTACACACATGAAACACTTTTATTGATAGTACACACATGAAACACTTTTATTGATAGCACACACATGAAACACTTTTATTGATGGTACACACATGAAAAACATTCATTGATGGCACACACATGAAACACTTTTATTGATAGTACACACATGAAACACTTTTATTGATGGCACACACATGAAGCACTTTTATTGATGGCACACACATGAAACACTTTTATTGATAGTACACACATGAAACACTTTTATTGATAGTACACACATGAAACACTTTTATTGATAGTACACACATGAAACACTTTTATTGATGGCACACACATGAAACACTTTTATTGATGGCACACACATGAAACACTTTTATTGATAGTACACACATGAAACACTTTTATTGATAGTACACACATGAAACACTTTTATTGATAGCACACACATGAAACTCTTTTATTGATGGCACACACATGAAACACTTTTATTGATGGCACACACATGAAACACTTTTATTGATAGTACACACATGAAACACTTTTATTGATAGTACACACATGAAACACTTTTATTGATAGCACACACATGAAACACTTTTATTGATGGTACACACATGAAAAACTTTCATTGATGGCACACACATGAAACACTTTTATTGATAGTACACACATGAAACACTTTTATTGATAGTACACACATGAAACACTTTTATTGATAGTACACACATGAAACACTTTTATTGATGGCACACACATGAAACACTTTTATTGATGGCACACACATGAAACACTTTTATTGATGGCACACACATGAAACACTTTTATTGATGGCACACACATGAAACACTTTTATTGATGGCACACACATGAAACACTTTTATTGATGGCACACACATGAAACACTTTTATTGATAGCACACACATGAAACACTTTTATTGATGGCACACACATGAAACACTTTTATTGATAGTACACACATGAAACACTTTTATTGATGGCACACACATGAAACACTTTTATTGATGGCACACACATGAAACACTTTTATTGATAGTACACACATGAAACACTTTTATTGATAGCACACACATGAAACACTTTTATTGATAGCACACACATGAAACACTTTTATTGATGGCACACACATGAAACACTTTTATTGATAGCACACGCATGAAACACTTTTATTGATAGTATACACATGAAACACTTTTATTGATGACACACACATGAAACACTTTTATTGATAGTACACACATGAAACACTTTTATTGATAGTACACACATGAAACACTTTTATTGATAGTACACACATGAAACACTTTTATTGATAGTACACACATGAAACACTTTTATTGATAGTACACACATGAAACACTTTTATTGATAGTACACACATGAAACACTTTTATTGATAGTACACACATGAAACACTTTTATTGATAGTACACACATGAAACACTTTTATTGATAGTACACACATGAAACACTTTTATTGATAGTACACACATGAAACACTTTTATGTATAGTTCACACATGAAACTCTTTTATTGATAGTACACACATGAAACACTTTTATTGATAGTACACACATGAAACACTTTTATTGATAGCACACACATGAAACTCTTTTATTGATGGCACACACATGAAACACTTTTATTGATAGCACACACATGAAACACTTTTATTGATAGTATACACATGAAACACTTTTATTGATGACACACACATGAAACACTTTTATTGATAGTACACACATGAAACACTTTTATTGATAGTACACACATGAAACACTTTTATTGATAGTACACACATGAAACACTTTTATTGATAGTACACACATGAAACACTTTTATTGATAGTACACACATGAAACACTTTTATTGATAGTACACACATGAAACACTTTTATGTATAGTTCACACATGAAACTCTTTTATTGATAGTACACACATGAAACAGATTTATTGATAGCACACACATGAAACACTTTTATTGATAGCACACACATGAAACACTTTTATTGATGGCACACACATGAAACACTTTTATTGATGGCACACACATGAAACACTTTTATTGATAGTACACACATGAAACACTTTTATTGATAGTTCACACATGAAACTCTTTTATTGATGGCACACACATGAAACACTTTTATTGATAGTACACACATGAAACACTTTTATTGATAGTACACACATGAAACACTTTTATTGATAGTACACACATGAAACACTTTTATTGATAGTACACACATGAAACACTTTTATTGATAGCACACACATGAAACACTTTTATTGATGGCACACACATGAAACACTTTTATTGATAGTACACACATGAAACACTTTTATTGATAGTACACACATGAAACACTTTTATTGATAGTTCACACATGAAACTCTTTTATTGATAGCACACACATGAAACACTTTTATTGATGGCACACACATGAAACACTTTTATTGATGGCACACACATGAAACACTTTTATTGATAGTTCACACATGAAACACTTTTATTGATGGCACACACAGGGTGAGGAACTGTCTTAATGCCCATCTTGGTGAAATAGTCTGTGACAAGGATGGAGTTATAAACTGGTGCATTCCTGCAAATCTTCCACATCTTCAGTTCTTTGCAAATAATTGTGCACACAGTTCCCACACTGACATCAAACTGTGCACTTAATGTCTCTATAGACACACTACAGTCCTTATACATGAAATTCTTTATTTGGCCAATCAACTCTGATGTTTTGATTTTTTTTTTTTTTTTTTTTACTCCTTTCATACCTTTCATCATCCTTCACAAACTCCCTGCCTTCCTTGAATCTGTTATGCCATTCAAAAACTGATGCTTGATTCATGCAAGATGGTCCAAAAGCAATCTGAAGCGTTCCATACGTTTCTGTGACATTTTTTCCAAGTTTAAACCAGAATTTTATTGCATATCATTCTTCTAAAGTGTCATCACATTCAGGTTGCATTTTTTCAATTCACCAGCTGTGACAATCCAGCTTTAGTAGGGTGTATTCCAATTCCTGCTACAGGTGTTCATTTGAACCTAAAATCATAAAAACTATTCAGTCATCTCATAGTATATCTAGCAATAGCATACTGAATATTCAAGAGACTACAACAATTTTAAATGCCTGTACGAAAAAGTCTGGAATCTTATTGAAGGCACCTTATAGTTTAAAATGATTTATCCTGTGAAATGTGTATTCATATTACTTATGCCACATGGGTTTAATGCATTGTATCGGCAGCTTTATAGTCGTGTTTACTAAGGGAGATAATTAGAATTATTTTTGGAGAATTGTTTTCGGAGATAACAAACTACTTTGTAAAGGTAGCATTATGTTAGGATATTGTTTTGATTCTGTCAACAAGCCTTTGTGAAGTGTGTCCTTTGTAATAATCTTGTTTTATTTTCTAAATTCAAGGGAAGTAACTTAAGCATCCTTTTTTTTTTTTTTTTTTTTTTTGCAAATGATTTTAAAACTCCCACTCCCACTCCATCCCCGTTTCTGTGAACATCTTTGCTGTGAGTTTCTCAAGTTTTTTTTTTTTTTCTCTCCATTTCCCTTCCATACTTTTTTTTTATATTAACACTAAATACTGCATTATCTTGCACATTATCAATATATATTTTTTCTTCTTTTTTTAGGTATGAAGTTTTTAGTTTTCTTTTTCTTCTTGTATATACTGGGACACTCGGTATCTTCATTTGAATATTTTTTTAACCAACGTTCCAGGGAGAAATGTGTGTCTTTATTATTTTGAGCATGTTTGGTGTTCTAAGTGTTGTGAAAATCTAATTTATTCTTCTTTACAAATCTTATGATATGCAGAGACAAATGATTGTATGGTTATAAATGTTATTTCAGAGAACCCAACAAGCAGCAAAATCCCACCCCTACACAGTAGAAATCCCCAGATGCCAAAAAGCCTTTTACTCTAATAATTCATTCCCTAGGACTGTTAGATTTTGGAATTCCCTCCCACATTCCTGATTCCCTGACTGTACTGACATCCAGAAGTTCAAGTGTAATGTGAGCAGACATCTTGCTGTTCATCTCCTTTCATAATATCCCTGCAACTTACGCCCCAGATAGTAGCCCCTACATCAAAATGGCACTGTGCCTTGTTTAGGATGAAAATGCAATAAAAATAAAATGATCTACATAAAACTAATAACCCATATAGAATATTGTATTTGACCACAATTAGGCAGTTGAATTCGAGTCTAATAGAAATTAAAACATACTTAACTGAAAAGAATTAAATGGAATTGAAAATAGTTGGTGATTTATAAATATCGAATACAATATTTTAATATCTTTACTAACACTAAAAATATATTATTGCAACAAAACTAAATATAATCTTTTTATATTGGAGTATTTTTTTTTAATTCTGTGATTAAGAGTTTGTTTTTTTTCTTTAAGTTGCATTATTATAGAAAATATTTATAAGATTATTTCAAAAGAAATGATGAAAATTTTACAGGTAAAGTTTTGGGGTCTATTTCATTTGTATATTCTTATGTTAAATTTATGCCATTTGTATATGATTATGTTAAATTTATGCTAATCAGTAATCCTCTGATGAAAAGAGCATATTTTTGAAAATCCATGAGTTAAGGATTTTTCACTGTTAAAATTCTTTATTTCAATATTTGATGGATTAATAAATATTGTAATTTAATTTTTATTTTCCTCATTTTAATTGCTTGATTTAATACATTGAGTTTTCTATCATTTCAATAGGTTCTAATATTTTTCTTTTCAACTTTTATTCTCACTCATGCACACACGCGTGCATATATAAATGACAAATTTATATTACAAATTTCAAGACATTGTCCATCTTATCATTTATTTCTTTTAGCATGTTGAAATGTTCAATTCTTAATAGCACCTATTTCATAGTGCAAAATTATTCATGTAATTATGTCAATTGATCAACTTTAAAAGAAAAAAAAAGGAATATGGCAATGCTTACAAAATACACAAATCAGAAGTGAAGTTTTGTGTTTTCTTTGAAAAAATTTAAAGATGGCGTAAAAGAAAACATAATTGCAACTTCCGGTTTTCAGATTTTGTAATCATTCCCATATTCCCTTATTTTTTTTAAAGTTGATTTCCTTTTCTTCTGATGAACTAATGCAGAATAAATTTAAAAAAATGGACAAAATAATTACATAAATGATTTTGTGCTATGAAACAGGTGCTGTCAAAGATTGAACATTGTAACATGCTGAAAGAAATAAATGGTTAGATGGACATCATCTTGAAATTTGGAATATAAACCTTTTGTTATTTATCTGTATATGCTCTGTAGTGATATCGAGCTTCATAAATTAAAGGATTGGTGTAAAACAAAAGGTGAAATATAATTGAATAAACATATTTCCCCATAAACATATGTGTGTGTATATATATATATATATATATATATATATATATATATATATATATATATACATACTTTCACTACACCGATGAAGACTGAAGGATCAGTCGGAAATATATACTTGTAAAAAAAGTTTTTTAATTTTTTTTCATAATATTTTTTTTTTGTATTCCTGCACGTCACCAATTGAAAACGAATAAAGAAAAGTTATAAGTTTTTATACTTTTCATATTTTTTTATGCATTTCCATTCATATATATATATACTAGCAGACAGCTCGGTCTTGCTTGGTTATAAAATAGGCTTAACTCTGATATTTTTATTTATGCAGATTTTGTATTTATTATTGAGCAAATTTTCTATTGTGCTATTAATTATTATATTGTACCCTTTATATAGGAGTGGCTGCCTGGCATTGCCCGGTCATAAAATATGCCTAAATATATTTTAATTGATGTTTTCGTATTTATTATTATAGAGCCAATATTTTGTTGATTATTGTGGCCAATATTTAATAGTGATTTCAAAAGTTTTTAAAAATCTGACTTAGGTGCCATCAGTTAGAATCGAAACCAAAACATATAGTTCTCCAGCTTTATTTGTTACCATCTGAGCTGAGTCCATACACACATAAAAACATTAAAATAACATTGCTAAATGTCTAAATGTATATTTACACATGTGTAAACGTAACAGTTTAGTCAACTTACGCTTGCCAAGTTCCATTTTTTTCAATTTTGACCTCTTAGCAACTATTTGTACCAGCAAAAAATAAAAACGAATTTGTTTCACAAGTACAAATCCCCTATATATCTAGTTTCAAGTTTAAATGAAAAATTGTTTGGTACAGTCTGTTCTACACACACATACAAGGTCACTTATATGTGTGTGTATGTATTTATAAAAAAATAAGTAATAAATTTGGCTTACTTTACTGCAGTTTCATGGTTTATCTCATCTGTTATTAGTTTTTCAATTATTATAAAATAATTGTATTCTTTTCGATTTTTCTAAATTTTTTATTTCCGAATTATTGTATTGTAAACTTTTAGGATCTTTTTAAAATAAATATTTAATTTTTTTTTTTTTTTTTTTTTTTTTTTTTATAAAAAAGAAAAACTTTGAATAATGGAATAACTTGAGTTTCCAATTGTTTTTTAAAAAAATGTAACTTTTTTTTGTAATTTTATAAAAAGAAACTTTAAATTATAGAAAAAATTGAATTTCCAATTTTGGTTGAACATGATAGTTAACTCAATATAGAAACAAAAATAAAATTAACACATTTTTTTTTTCTTTGCAATGATATAAATTCATCATCGGTTTAATGTCTGTTTTAAATGCTGGCATGTGTTGGATGGATTTTGCATGGAGTTGCCAAAACGTTGTCTTCCAACATGACAGACGATCAGCATGTGTTGGACGGTTTCTAGAAATTGACTTCCAAACTAACCTAATTCTAACTCGATCTTTATTTAAATTATGTGACCTGAAATACAAAAGCAAAAAGGGGGAGGACAGTAAAAATAGGTTTTACTAAAAATGTGCGACTAACAATTATGTACGATCATTCTACAACTAATTCCCTTTGCTGCTGATTAAAGCAACTTCAATGCAGGCGATCGACTGGGTCCGTCAGCATAAAATATCGTAAAACCTCCACATTAAAAAACGACCCTGGTGTCTAACTCTGTCCCGTGGGGAGGCATTGTAAATAGGAACAATAAAACGAATTTATTCAGAAGTTTTGAGAAGTTATTTTTGGCAAATATCTTTTTAAGTCCATAGCTAAAAATATATTTGCTAAAGAAAACTCCAATTTTTATTAAATATTCCCTCTTACATGGGCGATCTTAGGTTTATCAGAATTTTTGTAGGAATTTTTGACACCTCTAACACGAAACTGCGAATAAAATATAAAAATCTCGTAATTTCTCTGTTAAAAGTGGTTTATTTATTTTCTTTATGGATTATACTTCCAAAATAAACTATTAAAGTTGTTTTAAAAGTAATAGAAATATTTTTATTTTTTTTTAAAAACAGTAATGAATTTTCCGAACTCTATATTTTTCAATTTTTAAACTTTAAAAATCTATCAAAATTGAGGCCGTCGGCACAAAAAATGTTATTAAAATAAACAATAAAATTTTAGTCACAGTCGCGATTATTTTTGGCAAATTCTTAAAAACGTTTTTCAAACCTGTGTTCCGCTTTTTTTTTTAATTTGATCTTTGTAAAATAAATAAATAAACAAGTTTATTTCTTTATTATTGAAATAAAAACAAACGAATTTAGTCAGTCACAACTTTCAGCCGATAGTTTTTACAAATTAAATTTTACAAATGACCTTTGAATTGAATTTTGTAACACAATAGCAATGTAAGACTAGAAAATCTTTTAAAAAGTAGAATAAATCCCTGAAGATTGAAGCAATGTTTCCAATGCCATGTGTCTCTTCTGGGGGAACTAGTTTTCCCCACATGTAAAACATTAGTGTCTAATTGCTCTTGTGGGGAGGCAAGTAAATAACTATTATTTTTTTTTAATTATTATATATATTTTTTTTTTCTTTAAATAATATTGCATAAAGTCCTTGATTCATTTCTCAAAAAAAAAGGGGGGGGGGTCAATGTGTGCTGTTTTAGGTGTGTTAGAATTTTTTAGGAATTTTTGACAACCTTAACACAAAACTGCTAATAAAATATACAAAGCTCGTAATTTATCTTTTTAAAGTTAAAATATACTTCCAAAACAAACTATTAAAGTTTTTTGAAAAATAATAGAAATATTATTATTTTTTATTTAAAAAATAAAACAGTGTTTACAAAGTGCCTGAGCGTGCTCATGAAGCCATTTTTTTCTACGTAATGAAATGAATTGAATTTTACGAGTTAAATTTTTTTCAATTTTTTCAGTTAGAAAAATTTTGATATATTTTTTATTTGTTCAATTTTAAGATATTTTCAGGTTTAATGTGAAATTTTATGCTCTTTCCAATAAACCGAATATAATATTCTATACAGGGGTTTATTTTAATTCACCCCCCCCCCCCGTTTTGAAATGTCTATTAAAATGAAAATAGTTAATTTTCTCGCCTCAGATTTATATATCACAAATTGAAGATAAAAGTTCAATAAATAAAATAATCTAATTTAAAACAAAAGAAAGAATAGTTTTGTGCAAATTTATCTGTAAAGTCAAAAGTTTAAAACTTTTTTTTTTAAACCACATTTTTTTTTTTAAGTGGAACCTCATATTTTGAAAATATTGTCTAGTAAATATTAAGCACTTACTATAATTTTTTTCTATTTCACTCAATGTTTTATTTTAGGTATTTTTTTTTTAAATTTATTTCATAAAGAAGAAATAAAATAGTTTAAATCAAAAACTCATGTATTTCTTTAAAAAAATGGAAAATTTGTCGAGGGGTTTGTTTATAAAAGTAAACTTATGAGTGAATGTGATCATTTTTTTAATGACGGTGACTCATATTGACTAACTTTTGTTGACAGCAAAAACATGTCAGAAATAAAAAGGGGCGATTAATTATGGCGCTTTTAAGCCACCGTAGTTCTCAACTCAACTGTGACCATGTGATATGACAATTTAAAGTCGCAGTATTTTTGAATCCTTGCTTAAAAAATTATTTTATTTAAAAAGTACATGAAATACAAAATATAAATATGGATAAATTCTTAATGAAGAATGCACGTAACCATTGATTAGTATTTTTTATAAGTAAGTGATTTTTTGGAATTTATATATATTTATTATATTCGAAGTAAGTTAAAATTTGTTGATTTTCTTGAAACCTTTTTTAAAGAAAATCGATGAAAAAAAGAAATATTGCTATTAAACCTGTTATTTTAAAATTTGGTCTTTGCTCCTTTTATTGAAAAGAAAATTAGGGGTTAAAGTACATTTTTCAAGTAGTTATAAGCTTCGAAAGATAGTAAGTCTAATTATTCAAGTTTTTATCACGCATTTTTAATGGCGACTTTTGACACTGCTAGCACTGCTTGTCCAACCTGCAAAGTCGTGGAGCGGTTGAAAATAAGACAATGTCTTTCGGAATGGCCCCCCCCCTAACTTCCCTATGATAAGAATGAAATAAACGCCTTTTGCAGGTTGGACAAGCAATGCACATTGACCAAAAAAAAAAGAGCAAAGGAAATCATTTTTAAAGTTTTCTCAAACATTTTTTTAATTTTTTTATTTTGTTTTTTGCTTTTTGGAGTAAAAAGGTTCAAACTAAATCTTAAATAAACCGAAGTGACTTTTTTCTTTAACTTTGAATATTTTAGCAGAAACTATATTCTAAAACTTTGAAATGAAAATTTATAACAAAATTTGAAATATCTTGCAACACACAAATATTAGGTTGGTGCAAAAATGTCATTTTTTAACTTAGTTGAACACAAAAAAACAACATTTTTGCACCAACCTAATATTCGTGTGTTGCAAGAATAGTTATGCGTTTTGTTTGCTTTCTGACTCAAGAGAAAATATTTTTTAAAAAATAGTTTATTTTTTGCAAATATCTTTAGGCATGAAGCTAAAAAGATATTTGGCAAAAATAACCTCGCCTGAAACTTGAGTAAATTCGTTCTAGCGGTATTTTTAAACTTTATTTTGGTGTTAAATTGTCCTTATTATAATTTCTTTATTTTGACTCAATTTTGTCTAATATATTTTATTTCAGTTAGCCGTTAAATGCAAAATTATCTAGAATATGCCCCCGCTCCGAGAAGAAAAAAAAATTGTTTTAGGATTACTACTTAACTTTTCTGTGCAAATATAAACGAAATCATCCCTCTCACCGCAACCCTTACCCACCCAGTCTGCCGTAAGGACAGAAACTCAAAAGCAAGTCAATGAACGAAAAGCCTTCAAACGCACTAGAGGTGTCTTTTGGATAAGAAATAAGTTTAATGAATATGTCAACACGTGATAACTCCGCAGCAGTATTTTTAAAATTATCTTGGTGCTAAATATCCTTGTTATAATTCTTTGGAGGTGTCTCTTGGATGAGAAAAACGTTTAATACCTTAAACGAAAATTACAGTAATGAATTTTATTTTAATTTCATTCATAAACATGGGAGGGAAATTTATCTTCAAATATCTTTAATTTCAAAATAGAGCCACGGACTTTACTAAGTAAATATTAATAAGTCCTTTCAACCCCCTTTTTTTTAATGGAGAGTAGATAACGCATTTTGGATGCGTTATCGGCAGCTCTCGTTACTCTCGCTTCTCCTTATTTGTCCCTCAGTCCTCATTTCGAATGAGTGATTTTTCTGACAAAGGGAGAAGAAAAAGCTGCTTTCCAGGATCGCAGTACTTCGTGAACAGTAGCCTGAGATGTCGGAAATCTTCTGTTTCTATGTCTATGCTTGTAGCCATGTCACTAGTAAGGATGCCGAAGGTAAACGTTTCATCTGGGCTGACGTTATCTGCCTGATAGTCAGGGACCCGAACCTTGGATTAACCACTAAGGCGGCTGTCCTATCAGCAGGTGCAAAGTACTGAGGCTGCTGTATTGCCATGTAGTGAATGGACTCTGAACCATGCAGTAGTTTCTGGTGGGGCCTCTCGATGCCATACTAGTGGGTAATTGTTACGCTTTACCTTATGTGCTACAAAAAAAAAAAAAATTCCTATCTTTTTCTCTCCTGCTTTCCCTCTATGTCCTGCTCTAACCAAGTTTGTTGTCCTGTTCCACAAATCCCAAATCCTCAACATGAAATATCTCAAAAAAAAAAAAAAATCATGAATAAACCTAGAACCCCATCCTCCAACGTAGACCCCTACACCTATGTCTCCTTCTCTAACATTAGGGGTCTACGTTCCAACCTTCCAGAGGTTGAAACCCAATTACAGGAGACAAAACCAGACATATTCTTCCTAAGCGAAACTGGCATAGGGCCGACCACTTCCCTAGACAAGTTCATAATTAAAGGATACTCTAACTTAACATCTAAATCTGACCCCCAAGATCGCCATGGACATGAAATATGTGCCTACATTAAAGATGGCTTTCCGTGTGGTAGGGATATCTCCAGAGAAGACCCTAATTTACCTTATATGTGCTTCTGGGTTGCACTTGCTTATACCACCACATTTATATTCGCTCTCTATCGCCCCCACAACAGCGGAGTTACTATTCTTAAGAGCATATCTGAAAAAATTGACCACATCCTGTCTGCTCACCTTTCAGTTAACATCCACATTTGTGATGACTTCAATGTCCACAATGCGGGATAGCTGACCCACTCGAACAAGACAGATGATGAGGGGAGGTTCTGTCATGATTTCGCCATTGCCTATGACCTCACCCAGATTGTTCACGAACCCACCTGTGTGCCCGATACTTCCAGTCAGTACGCTAGCCTTCTAGACCTTTTTCTCACAACTTCCCCTGAGCTATGTTCATGGTTCGTTCTGTCCCCTCTGGGATCTTCCGACCACAGAAGTGGGCATTCTATCCCAACCATCATCAATGAACCTGAGGTCATCTTATCAGCATCAGGCAAGACCAAACTATTTGCCAAGAACTTTGCAGCTAATTCTACCCTATGCAACATATTTTCACCTATAACAGACAACACGCTATGCAACATACAAATATCTGTGTGTGAGGTAAGCTAATCAAGAACCTTGATTCCAGTAAAGCAATGGCATTCCAATTATAGTGCTGAAAAAGCTTCAACCAGAACTTGCTCCCATACAAAACTGTTTGACCATCGCCTTAAAGAGAAGTGCTTCCCGACATCCTGGAAAACCTCATCAGTATGCCCTGTATTTAGGAATTCAGGTGATAAGTCGTCTCCCTCTCAGTACAGACCAATAAGTCTACTGTGTGTCATCAGTAAGTTGTTGGAATCCATATGAAATAGAGAAGTAGTCAATTACCTCAGCAGAAATAACCCTTTTAGTGACAAGCAATATGGTTTCCGTTCTGCCAGATCTATAGCAGATGTGCTAATGGTTATATCTCATAGGATTAGTGAATCTCTTGACAAAGGCTTCCTCTATAGGGCAATTGCTCTTGACATATCAAAAGCCTTCGATAAAGTATGGCATAAGGGCCTACTTCACAAGATTTCCAACTACGGTATAACTAGAAATGTTTTCTCGATCATTAAATCATTTCTCTTTGATAGGCTCATAAGAGGAGTGGTTGATGGGCAGAAATCAGAGGCCCTCAGTATTATTGCTGGAGTCACTCAGGGGTCCATCCTGGGCCCAACTCTCTTCCTGATATACATCAATGATCTCCCAAAACACATACTTAAATCATTCGTTGACATCTATGCTGATGACACGACCATCTATGGCAACACATCTAAGGCCGTAAATGACAAAGTTCTCTCTGATTCTCTCTCCTCTGATCTTGAGCGCATGGTACAATGGAGGAAGAGGTGGCTGGTTACTTTTAATGCATCTAAAATCAAACTCCTATCTTTACATCATCAACGCACTGATCCTCATCTGACATCAACTAGGGGAAGCTCCATGTTTTGATAAGCTTCTGGGCTTGACCTTTACTCCTGACCTGAAATGGAACACGTACATCAAGTCTATTGCCAAGGTCACTGGATAAATGGTAGGATCCTTCTACCACTCCAGAAGATATCTCACTGATGCAATTCTCTATCTATATAAAAGCCAAGTATGTCCAAGGATGGAGTACTGTTGCCACATCTGGGCAGGAGCTGCTAAAAACACTCTATCCTGCCTTGAAAGAGTACAAAATAGACTTCGTGGCTGATACCCTTTTCTCTTCCCTGCAACCTCTCTCCCACAGGAGAGACATTGCGAACATGTCTTTGTTTTATCTTTACTTCCATGGCCAGTGCTCCTCTGAGCTCCAATCCCTAGTCCCCCCTCGCTGATCTTTCACAAAAAAACACTCGTCTAGCTGAAACCACTGTCAAAAATTTTCCCCACTCTTTATCTGTGCTAAATCCAAAACGTAGATTCCATGAACAAAGCTTCTTTCTTAGAAGTGCATGTCTGTGGAACTCTGTTTTGTCTGCCTGTTTCCCACCTGACTACAACCTGGAAGTCTTCAAGTCAGACATAAACAAATTCCTGATGAACCGCCTCCTTAAGTAAGACACTTTATCAAATCTCAACACTAACCTACTGTACAGGGAATAACCCTTATCTCCCGATTAGCTTCCAGGCCTTGATAAGTGGTTACCACCTTGTAAAAAAAAAAAATATATATTTTAATAATACAAGATGTTTTTTTTTGTTTTGTTTTTTTTGCGCTAACGAACTGAGAAAATCATCCGTGTCGAAGTTGCTTTGACTAATTAATCCCTTAACGACTGAGAGAATTTTCTAATACAGTGTACCAAATAATTGTCTCAAATTTTAAGGATTTAATTAGGCGTACATAAAATAGTGTTTAATTTTTAGTCGTGAATAATTAATAAAACCAAGGCAGGACTAATTTAAAAAATAAACTTATTTATTTTTATTTTTTACAAAAATTTTTAACAAAAAAAAAAAAGAACAGAGAAAGAGGTACACAGAATTAGGAAAAATAATATATAAAAAAAAATTGTAAATACTTTTTATAAGAATCTAAAAATATATTTGCCAAAAATAATCAAATTCCGGCACGACTAAAATGAACTCCTGCTGATTCAAGCAACTTTACACATTGTTTTTATATGACAAACAGCAGAAGCAGTTAGTCGTACAATGATTGGGAATAATTTGGTCGGACATGTTTAGTAAAACCGGTAAAAATATACATATACAACGTTATAGCTGTTGATTTAGTCTTCAATAAGACTTGCAATAACATATACACAAGTTTATTAGAGCTTACCTTAGCAAAAATGACTGATTTTCACATTAAAAAAACAACAAAAATCACTAATAAGACCCTATATATGTACTAGTCTGGGTGTTTGGAAGTGTGTGTTGAGCAAAAAAAAAAAAAAGTGGTAGTAGGCAGGAAGGCTCGAACCCCTACCGGGAAGGAGGAAAAAACTGTGAAAAAAAAGTTACATCTTTGCCGTTACATCCATCGCAAAACCGGAAGTGGTGAAGGTTTAAATTAATGCTAGTCAATCGAAAAGAGGGGATGACTTTTGAAAATATCGGCGAAAAAAAAGCGACTCCTCCTTGTAAGAAGATGCCCAGTTGAGGGTGGAGGAATTAATGTTTTTGGCCAATTTTTTTTATATTTGTCATCCAAAGGGTTGAGCTTCAAAACGATACTGATCTCGTGAAAATCCGTCGCTTTTGTTGAAAGTTTTTGTGAAACCTACAAACATACATACATATATACATACATTTAAAGAGATAGGTGAGATTTATATAATAGACTAGCAGGAGGTACCCGGGTATTTGTAGGTGTGTGTGTGTGTTGGGGGGGGGGTAAACCAGAATAAAAAGGAAACTTAACAATAGCGATTTAAAAAAAATTAAAAAATGGGGAGTTGTGGCATGTGGGCTCAAACCCAGAGCCTTGAGGTCTATAGACTTAGCCTGAACACCTGCGCTACGGCGACAAACTTAATGTAAGAGTGATTAAAGTGAGTCAAGTCAAAGAGGTTTGATTGACAGGTCGCCGCTTAATGAGGTCATCGCGGGAGCATTACGATGCCGGGGCATTTTTTGCCATTTGTTTACATTGTTTCACTGCGAGATCGTTTTTTCATTTATTGCGGGGCAGTTTGGGTTTCCGCCAGATGATGGGGGGGGCAGCTCCCTATTGAAAGGGGATTGTCCAAATTGAATAGCAATTGTTTGATATAAGGAAAAAACCGCATTGATCAAAGCTGATTGCTTTTGGACGTTCCCAGCGAATCACGCTGGGAACGATATAACAATCTTCGTATTAGTTTCACTTTTATTATACGAAAAAGGCGAATCTACACGTGTCGATCAAAAAATGTTGAATATTTAGCTTTCAAAAATCGGGCAAATTAAATACACATGCGGCCTTAGTTCATAACTCGTAGATATTATGATTTCGACGTGATATAAAAAGTTTTAAAAATGAGCAACGGCCTCGAGAAGCCGCCCAAAACAATCCTTTTGCGGTCATACACAAAAAGCGAACATACATACACACATTTTCGCTTTTATATTTATAGAAGATTACATTCAGGCCTGACCTCCAACATCTTACAATGGAAATTGAAATGTCCAAATTACAAAGATCAATAAAACTAATAAAAAGAGACGCATATTAAAATAGCAGGAAAGGATTAGAAAACTTAATCTTTTTCCAGTTTATTACTTGCAGATAAACAGAAAATTAAAGTTAGAATCAAATGTAAATTGATGGAATTTTTTTTTTTTATCACAAAAAAAAGGGAAAGCTGTTGCTTATTATTCAGATTTTTGAATGGAAAATAAAAGAATAAACATTTTAATTCCTTCAAATACATTTTTCTTCAATTTATTAATGTATCATTCCTTACAAAGGCTAGAAGCCACTCAGTAATTACGGTTAATGAGATGATTGGTCAGTTGAATGATGAAAGAATATCATGAATGGAATGAAAATAATTTAATTATGATGATGACGGTTTATGACAAATATTTATTGACTTCAGATTTGAAGATAATCGTTGTTGCAGCTTTCAGGGAGGAAATCTTGTGGCAATATGTTGCACAGATAGAAAGTTCTCAAAAAGAAACTTCATCTATGTTGAGTTTAAAATGTTTTCTTGTGTCTTTTAATCTCGTCTTTAAGATATAAACAATTTTTTTTTATTTAATCATTTGCGCTATTTATTTTTTAACTATATTTTGGTCAATGTGCTTTATTGATATCACATTTTTTAGATGTTTTTTTTATTATTATGCATAATGTGGTGTAAGTTATCATTTAGACATTAATGTTTCTTAAAAACAATTCCATTTGAATTCTTTGAAGAACATTTCTATTCTTCGGACTACATTGCTGATTGTTATTTTCATAAAATTTCAGTCAATGTGACCTCCGACCTTCTTTAGGTGTATCTTGTTGAATACAAGAATCTACACGGAATTTCAAACTGAACCATTTACCTAATTCAGATATAGCACGCTCTCATTCCATCAACCATGACCAAGTTCTATGACAGCTACCTCCATAAATTAGGGAAAGGGTTCCATAAAAAATTTTCTGCAGATTCCCGTGTTCAACAGAAAGATTTCAAAGTTCATACACTTGTAGAAGGTCGGAGATTACATCAACCAAGACGTTATGAAAAAAAAAAAAAAAAGAAAACAGTAGTTCAAATATCATATGAATTATCAATCCTCATCTCAAAAATTCAGAAATGTCGTTGGTTTTTATGTCCTGCTCCATACAATTTCATCGTATTATTCATGAGTTGTGAAACATTAAAATAATAAGTTCATCTAATTTATGTTCATCTTCCCAAAATACAAAACATGTAATCATTAATCAAAACCATGTTTGGTATGAATGAAGTTTAGCCTATGTCAACTAAGTTTTAATTGTGAGTTTCGAAATGTATGTTTCAATAATATGCCATAACTATGCACCTCTCTGTTGCAAACACGCCTGTATATGAGATAAAATTGTCAATAACTTTGACCTACTTGTCTCTTGATTCAATTCAGTTAACATCACTCATCATCACAATACATCTGGTAATACAACACACCTTAGAAAACACCATACAAAACAATACACCGTACAAAACAATGCACCGTACAAAACAATACACCGTACAAAACAATGCACCATACAAAACAATACACCGTACAAAACAATACACCATACAGTATAATACATTGTACAAAACAATACATCATACAAAACAATACATTGTACAAAACAATACATCATACAAAACAATACACCGTACAAAACAATACACCATACAATATAATACATTGTACAAAATAATACATCATACAATATAATACATTGTACAAAACAATACACAATACAAAACAATACACCATACAATATAATACATTGTACAAAACAATACATCATACAATATAATACATTGTACAAAACAATACACCATACAATATAATACATTGTACAAAACAATACACCATACAATATAATACATTGTACAAAACAATACACCATACAATATAATACATTGTACAAAACAATACACCATACAATATAATACATTGTACAAAACAATACACCATACAATATAATACATTGTACAAAACAATACACCATACAATATAATACATTGTACAAAACAATACACCATACAAAACAATACACCATACAATATAATACATTGTACAAAACAATACACCATACAATATAATACATTGTACAAAACAATACACCGTACAAAACAATACACCATACAATATAATACATTGTACAATACAATACACCATACAATATAATACATTGTACAAAATGATACACCATACAAAACAATACATTGTACAATACAATACACCATACAAAACAATACACCATACAAAACAATGCACCATACAAAACAATACACTGTACAAAACAATACACCATACAATATAATACATTGTACAAAACAATACACCATACAATATAATACATTGTACAAAACAATACACCGTACAAAACAATACATTGTACAATACAATACACCATACAAAACAATACACCATACAATATAATACATTGTACAATACAATACACCATACAATATAATACATTATACAAAACAATACACCTTACAAAACATAATACAACAGACGTATTGTTGCTCTCAAATTGAAAATAGTTGTTTGCATCTTAAAAATACTGTTCTTATCCCTTTGCTTATGATATGGAAAATACAACTGTTTTCATTTTAAGTGCATCAAACAAATGGAAGGATAGTGTTTTACATTAAGTGCAATTTTCCTATCACGTCAGTAGTGGCGATACTTTGTGCATTTCTTGCAGACTATGTGAGGTGCTTAAACTTTCTGATCACCAACTTTCATACAAAATAAGCAAGCATGTTTTATGAAACTTGTGAATTGTTTCCTGTTAGGATTAATAGTATTTTTGCCGCAGATGTAGCAGAACATACCTGACTTTTTTAGAAAAGGGGAAAAAATGTCAAAAAAAATCAATGCTTGCAATCGCATTGCATTTCATAAAGAAAAATGTATTTTGCATTGTACGAATATCGCAAGCAACTGTTAGCTCTGCAAAAAACAATAGTTGGTAATATAACACAGTTGATCAAGCAAAATAAATCTTATTTTTGTAAATCAAAATTATCTAAAATCGGTTAAAAAATTTCCGATTATCTTTTCTCTGTTTTAATGTATTATTTATGCTTGTAATTTTAATTGGATCCACCTAAATGGGAAACAAAACATTAATCATAAATCTATGTTCATATAGGGTGACCCAAAAAAGTGCCACCCATGGAATTAATAAAATTCACAATCCTTTCTGCAATTTAACTGTACTTGGTTAAAAATATTCAATCTATGCCTGATTTGTCCACGAAGTTTCAGTAATGAATGTTTAATAGTTTTTGTTTTATTAGCATTTAATGATATGCAGGGATACTTTTATAATCATCTCATCAGTAGAATGATGTTCAAACTTATTGAATCTTAACCTTTCAGATTTTATAACTGTGAGATAATCTCAAATATATTGTCTATGAAAAATATCTCCAAATTACTCCTGAACTGAAGAAAAACATTGATGGCTACAATCAGAATAATGCCAAAAAGTGTGTCAAAGTTACTGACAATTTTTACATGTTGTATCCATGTGTGTTTATCTTTGAATAACAAGAAAACAACTGTTGAATATTTATGATTAAAATTTGATGGACAAGTCAAATAAAACAAATGTAACATTTTACGATAAACAAAACTTTGCACATAATCATTTTTGTAAGCATGTACTTTTGCATATGTGCCCTCATCTCACCAGTGAGCGATCAACAAAGAAAAAGTCATTTTCGACACGTACGTTGCGCGTGGTGTTTATACATGCTGCTCTTTTTTTTTCATAGTCTCTTCTTCTTGTCATTCATGACTGCTCCTTATCCAGTGTGTTTGAGCTGTTTCGTCTAGTGTTGACAGTTTTCTGTTTAACCAAGATGAAGATAACTACTGATGCATGAAAACACAATGGAGAGTCTTGGGAAGAAAAAAAACTCTTAAATGGAAATTACAGCAACCTATATCTATTCCATCTTTTTATTCGGAATTATGGGAGGGGAATTTATCTTCAAATATCTTAAATTTCAAATTAAAGCGATGGACGAATACTAAGTAAATATTAATAAGTCTTTACACCCACCCACCCGTTTCTTTTTTTTTTTTAATGGAAAGTAGACAACGCATTGTGGATGTGTTATCGGCAGTTCTCGTTACTCTCGCTTCCTCTTATATGTCCCTCAGTCCTCATTTCCGAAGAGTGATGTTTCTGACAAAGGGTGAAGAAAAAGCTGCTCTCCAGGACGACAGTACTTTGAACAGTAGCCTAAGATGTTGGAAATTTTCTGTTCCTATGTCTATCCTTGTGGTCATGTCACTAGTAAGAGTGCTGGAGGTAAACGTTTCATCTGGGCTGACGTTATCCGCCTGATAGTCAGGGACCCGAACCTTGGATTAACCACTAAGGAGGCCGTCCTATCAGCAGGTGCAAAATACTGGGGCTGCTGTATTGCGATTTGGTGAATGGACTCTGGACCATGCAGTAGTTTCGAGTGGGGTCTCTCGATGCCATACTAGTGGGTAATTGTTACGGCTTTACCTTATCATGGCTACAAAAAAAAAAAAATCTTCCTCTCCTTTTCTCTCTTACCTTCCCTCTCTGTCCTGCTCTAACCAAGTCTGTAGACCTGTTTCACAAATCCCAATCCTCAACATGAAATACCTCCAGAAAAATAACACGTGTAAATCTAGAACCCCATCCTCCAACGTAGACCCCTACTACCATGTCTCCTTCTCCAACATCAGGGGTCTACGTTCCAACCTTCCAGAGGTTGAAACTCAATTACAGGAGACGAAACCAGACATATTCTTCCTAAGTGAAACTGGCATTAGGCCGACTGCTTCCCTTGACGAATTCATAATTAAAGGATGCTCTAACTTAACATCTAAATCTGACCCCCAAGATCTCCATAGACATGGAATATGTGCTTACATTAAAGATGGGTTTCCGTGTCGTAGGGATATCTCCAGAGAAAACCCTAATTTACCTTATATGCGCTTTCGGGTTGCACTTGCTTACACCACTGCATTTATATTCGTTCTCTATCGCCCCCACAACAGCGGAGTTACTATTCTTAAGAGCATATCTGAAAAAATTGACCACATCCTGTCTGCTCACCCTTCAGCTAACATTCATTTTTGTGGTGACTTCAATGTCCACAATGCAGAATGTTTGACCCACTCTAACAAGACAGATGATGAGGGGAGGTTCTGTCATGATTTCGCCATTGCCTATGATCTCACCCAGATTGTCCACGAACCCACCAGAGTGCCTAATACTTCCGGTCAGTATGCTAACCTTCTAGACCTTTTTCTTCAACTTCCCCTGAGCAATGTTCAAGTTCCGTTCTGTCTTCTCTGGGATCTGTATATCGATACTCTACTGCTGACTGGGATAGCTTCTGTACACTTATATCTGATCTACCACTGCATTCCATGTTTAAAAAAGATGTCCTTCATAGTATCAGACCTGACCAAATGGCTAATTGTAGGCATAGACCGGTTCATACCATCCAAAATTTCCAACAAAACCTAACAGCCAGCCATGGTTCTCCCCAGAATGTGCTGCTGCCATCGCGCACAGAAATCACTTTTTCCATAGCTACCAACATAATAGGTGCACTGAGACTAAAGCTGCCTTCAAGACTGCCAGCAACCACTGCAAAAGAGTAATAAAATGCAAGAGAGCTATATGCTCAGTCCGTTAAATCCAAAGTAGCTGAGCAGCGGCTTGGTTCCCACCAGTTTTGGCAGATAGCAAACAGGATCCTGAACAGAAGCGTGCGTTCTATCCCAACCATCATCAATGGACCTGAGGTCATCTCTTCAGCATCAGATAAGGCCAAACTATTTGCCAAGAACTTTGCAGCTAATTCTACCCTATGCGATGAAGGCCATCAACTCCCCATATTTCCTCCTATAACGGACAACACGCTCTGCAACATACAAATATCTGTGCGTGGTGTCGCCAAGCTAATTAAGAACCTTGATTCCAGTAAAGCAACTGGCCCTGACGGCATTCCAATCATTGTGCTGAAACAGCTTCAACTAGAACTTGCCCCCATACTTACAAAACTCTTTAAGCTTTGCCTTAAAGAGAAATGCTTCCCAACACCCTGGAAAACCTCATCAGTATGCCCTGTATTTAAGAACTCAGGTGATAAGTCGTCTTCCTCTCAGTACAGACCAATAAGTCTACTGTGTGTCATGAGTAAGCTGCTGGAATCCATATTAAATAGAGAAGTAGTCAATCACCTCAGCAGAAATAACCTCCTTAGTGACACTCAATATGGTTTCCGTTCTGCCAGATCTACAGCAGATGCGCTAACGGTTATATCTCATGGGATTAGCGAATCTCTTGACAAAGGCTTCCTCTCTAGGGCAATTGCTCTTGACATATCAAAAGCCTTCGATAAAGTATGGCATAAGGGCCTACTTCACAAGATTTCCAGCTACGGTATAACTAGAAATGTTTTCTCAATCGTAAAATCATTTCTCTCCGATAGGCTCATAAGAGTAGTGGTCGATGGGAAGAAATCAGAGGCCATCAATATTAATGCTGGAGTCCCTCAGGGGTTCATCCTAGGCCCAACTCTCTTCCTGATATACATCAATGATCTCTCAAAACACATACTTAAATCATTCGTTGCCATCTATGCTGATGACACAACCATCTATGGCAACACATCAAAGGCCGTAAATGACAAAGTTCTCTCAGATTCTCTCTCCTCTGATCTTGAGCGCGTGGTACAGTGGGGGAGGAGGTGGTTGGTTACTTTTAATGCATCTAAAACCAAGCTCCTATCTTTACATCATCAACGCTCTGATCCCCATCTGGCATCAATTGATATGGATGGCTCTGGTCTAGGGGAAGCTCCAAGTTTTGATAAGCTTCTGGGCTTGACCTTTACCCCTGACCTGAAATGGAATATCTACATCAAGTCAGTTGCCAAGATCGCTGGAAAAATGGTAGGATCCTTCTACTGCTCCAGAAGATATCTCACCCCTGATGCAATTCTCTATCTATATAAAAGCCAAGTATGTCCAAGGATGAAGTACTGTTTCCACATCTGGGCAGGAGCTGCTAAAAACAGCCTATCCTGCCTTGACAGAGTACAAAATAGGCTTTGTGGCCTAGTGGGTGATGCCCTTTTCTCTTCCCTGCAACCTCTCTCCCACAGGAGAGACGTTGCAAGCCTGTCTTTGTTTTATTGTTACTACCATGGCAGGTGCTCGTCTGAACTCCAATCTCTGGTCCCCCCTCGCCAATCTTTCACGATAAACACCTGCCTAGCTGAAACCACAGTCAAAAATTTTCCCCACTCCTTATCTGTGCCAAAATCAAACATAGATTCCATGAACAAAGGTTCTTTCTTAGAAATGCACGCCTATGGAAATCTGTTCCGGTTGCTTGTTTCTCACCTGACTACAACCTAGATGTCTTCAAGTCTAATCTAAACAAATTCCCGATGAACCACCTCCTTAAGTAAGATACTTTATCAGATCTCCAAAACTAACGTACTGTATACACAACAACCCTTATCCCTGAGTGGCTTCCGGGCCTTGATAAGTGGTGACTACCTTGTAAAAAATAAAAATAAAAAGATTTGCTGAGTTTTCAAGGTTTTATTTAGAGATAGTTTGATCATGGGGAGAAACCATGTAATTAATTATTTACTTAATTTTCTTAATTTTAAGATGGATGAGAATCGAGAGATGTAGATGGGCAAAATCTCAAGTTAATATTCATATAGATTATCTCTACATTGTTGGATGCATCTTGTCTGTACGACTCCACAACTAAGACTTCAGTAACTATCTGTTCTCTCGCCCGAACACCTGATATTATCTCTACATCATATCATTGAACTCTGCATTTCTAGCACATTTTATCTAAGACACTAACCTATGAGTCTCACTTCAAACACATCACCTGCAGCTGAATATATTTCTGTTGGCTGCCAGGTTACCCTGACATGTACTAATGTGACCGTTGCCAAAATTTCTGCTAGTTAATTTGATTGCTGCTGCATAGGATCCCAATATACAACACTGTAAGACTGTTGGGAATTTATGACAGAACATGGTGGACAAGTCAGATATAGACTGAAGTTTATTTGCATTAAATATGGTTGGATTGAAGAAAGTATTGTGCATTCTATTAAGATTTTTTTAAACATCTTCTTATGTTCAGTCTGTATAGTAATTGAAATGAATTTGCTTTTATTTTTGTTTTATTGATCTAATTTTTTTTATTATTTTGTTATCCAAACGTGTGTGTGGGGGAGGGGGCTTTTCCTACGAAAATCTTGCATTTGTTTTTTTGTTTTTTTAATTTTTTTCAGCCACCTTTTGATGGTGAAGACGAAGAGGAACTGTTCACTTCCATCACTGACCACAATGTCTCCTATCCCAAATCCATGTCACGAGAGGCTGTGTCCCTTTGTAAAGGGGTAAGTATCAAAACCTTTGTTGTTTGCCAGAAAAACTTGGCTGTTTTCAGCCACCCTGTGATGGCTATTCAGTGTGTGTGTGTGTTTGAGAAATTGTAAGACTGCTAATCTTTATATCTATAAAAGTGAAAATGTGTGTATATGAGGACACTTCTCAACCTATATACTCAACAAAGACTTGAAAATTAGTATATAGAAAATTGACCTGTGGAAAACTTTTTAATTGGTTTTCCTTGGAGAAAAGGGTTGCTAAGACCTCAAAATTGAAATAATGGTACTTGGGAGTCATCGTTTTTGGTGGGGGTCTGTTTGTCAACTGCTTCACAAATGCGCAAGCATAGTCGTGAAACATGACAGCTTTTTTTATGTTATTAATAGTAGGTTTGAAAACACTTTTTGGAGATCGTGTCAAGCTGGCTTACTGGTTATCATGTGTGATTCACTGTCTTTAGGTTTTGATTTTGATCTCAGCTCTAGTATTTTTTTTTTTTTTTACTTAAAAAGTGAACTGTTTAGAAAACCATAATACTCGCATACATGTTTAAGTTTCTTTCCGGGTTTTTTTTTTTTGTTTGTTTTTTTTACTTTAGGTTTTTTTAAAGAAATTTAACATTATGTTTAATATGGATCAATGCCAGGCACATCTGCTAGTAATAGATAAAAAAAACTACTGACTCTCTTAACACAAGTAGATGCTCAATGGATAGTGACATCTCTCGATATTGGTTACAGTCAGTTGCTTGTTTCTTTTCTGATTTTGATGATGATAGCATCTTCCACTCTTCCCTAAAACATTCTTGACTAATGTCGGCATGTTTTTTGATGTTTTATTCTTTTACTCAAACTGATGCCGGCAAATCGGGCTGTCTGAAGATACTGGCTTCCTGACCTAAAATGCATCAAACATTGATTTTGTATTTTTAGTCGATCATGTTCTTCAAACTCTACAAATAAATATTTGAAGATATAAAGAACTTGAAGCATAAAATCTTTTTCGAAAATTACTGGATTTAACATTAAATAACCCAAAAACAATTTTTGACTCCAATATTTCTAACCCCACAGAATTCTCTGAAAAAAAAGGCAACCATATGCTCAGTCCTTTTTGTTCATCACCAGAGAAAACAAAAAGTTAGCCACAACACAAGACAACATGATTGTGGATGAAGCAAAATCACTGAAAACTTAGCATCTCATTCATCTTTATTCTCCCTTGCAAATGATATGATTTTATCAAGTTTTATATTTCATGTGTTTTTCTGTCCATAACAAATTCGTTACTGAAAGTTCATCAGAACATGAGGATCAGATCATAAAACGGTTTCGTTACACTTAAAAATATTGTCTAAAATTCCAAGAATTCCAAACAATATTTTCAAATAAGACGCTTCCACATAAGAATCTTGTATTCATCAATCGATACACTTCGAATGCCCATTTTGCACATTTGAACATTGGGTGATTTGGACAAGTTGATGTTTACATTCTTTGGGGGTGGATTTAGGTGCAGAAGTGAAAGCCGATATTTTCTTCATAGACACTTTAAAAATAATATCTCTGTGGTAATGATTGTGGACAAGATGATATCACGATAGCAATGACTGTGGACAAGATGATATCATTGTGGCAGTGACTAGTGACAAGATGATATCCCTATGAGTGACTGGTAGCAAGGTGATATCACAATGGCAATGACTGATCACAGGATGATATCTTTGTGGCAATGACTAGTGACAAGATGATGTTCCTAGTCACATATATATCACTGTCAGGAGAGATGATGATATTAGATTTTTGTAACTCTAGCAGGGAGGTGTCCCCGTCCTCCTACATACACTAATTGGTATTCTCAAATTGTCATCTATCTGGTACTGATCAGGCTCAAATTGTTGCTTAATTTCTGTGATCTAATGAGAACTGGCATGTCAACATTATTATTAAGTATCTATACATGCAATCAAACAAAATGTATTTTTTATGTTGTGGCTTGTTTTTAAGGTGATTGCAAAAACTGAAAATAGTCACATTTTGCTGCAATTGAAAATCCAATCATGCATTCTTTTAAATATTTGGTTGATTCTGATCAATATTTTAATAATTTATATATTTTTTCCATTTCCAGTTATTGACAAAAAATCCTTCAAAGCGTTTGGGTTGCACTAATAATGGTGAGCGGGAAATTAAAGATCATGCCTTCTTTCGACGCATCGATTGGTTAAAAGTTGAGAGCCAAGACATGCAACCTCCTTATAAGCCTAAGATTGTAAGCATTCTCTTTTTTACTTTTCGTTTTCTTTCAGGAGTCTACGCTTTTAGCACGTTGCTACATCGACTGTAAAATTTCTTTTCCTTTTTTAATAATATACTATGGATATTCCACAGCGGATTTCTTCACTGAAAAAAAAATTCAAATGTGCAAATACAATAAAATGTAAGAATTTTAAATAATCTTATTTTATAATAAATGTGTAAGTAATGTATTCGTTTTAGGAACTAATACATACGTATATTTTTCAAAAGAATATAAATTTGTAAAACTTATTATTTGACAAAATTTTGGTTAATAATATTCTTAACTAAAACTTTTCTAATTAAATTGAAAAAAAAAAATCGTCTGTTTCTTGTCTATTAATGCTACTATTATTGCATCAAGTTTGGATGGATTACTTCCCTTTGATTAACTAACTTCACATGCATATTGGCAGTATTATAGTTGTGATAACTAAGGGATGAACAATCACAATTTATATATAGATTATGAAAAGTTGTAAGTAAATCTTGATGTAAATTTTATTTATTATTGGAAATAGGCATTTAATTATACATCTTGATTTTTAAACTGTAAAAAGCTTTGTTTTTTTTTCCGTTTTTTTTTTAATGTGAAATTTGAATAATTTTAAACCTGCATTTTTAAAAACAAAAATAAAATCGTATAATTTGAAAACATGTTTTTTGTTGAATGTCTAAAAGCTGTTTAAATGTAACTGCATATCAAATTTTCTACTAAAAATAAGATTTGTGTAATTTATAATTTTTAATTTGTTTAAATTGTTCCTTTTTATTTATATTTATTTATTTTATTTTTTTTTTTTTTTGTGAAATTTTTATTACAAAGTTCATTTTTATCCGTCTCCACATTTTGGGATTTAATTATCATTATTGTTATTTTCAAAACAATTTGTATACATGTTATATGGCTTGAATGTATTTTACTGATTAAAGTTGATGCTGCTTTGTGACAATTAATGTCAGCTTGCTTCTTTTTTTTTTTTTTTTGCTTTCTATTCGTATTGTAGAATTTTCTTTTTCTTATTTTTTTTTTGTTTTTAATAAATATTAACAAATTGCTTTTCCTGAAAAACCAGTAACGATTTTTTGCATCCAATGAAAGCTTTGCATTTCAAATATGATATCCACAGAAATGTGTATGCAAAAAAATATGGATTAAATTATGAAAATATATTTACAACAATTAAGCTACAAAGGCATCTGCATTTCATCCTCATATACAGAATCATCAGGCTAACTGCATGGAATATGTGTTACTGATTGCTTTTTTATATCCATGTGATATATATATATATATATATATATATATATATATATATATATATATATATATTTAACCTTACAACTATATGAGGGTAAAAAGAATTTAGCCCCAGGACGCTCATTAGAAACTCCCTTGCCCCCAAATCAATCAATCTCTTGCAACCACTGTACTAGTTAGCTTCCAACAATTTACAATAATATTATTGAAGAGTTAATCAGTTATTTACTATGAAAAACTGTTCCTTGAATTCAAAAATAAAACTGTATTTTATCTCATAGTTCTCCAGCAGTGTTAATCACAAACCACCTCTCTTAAAAAAGTAATATATATAAAGAAGTAAAGGACGACGATTCAAAGTTGAATAAAACTTTATTACTTCATCAAATCAATAAGGAAAAATTATTCTTTAGGCCATGTCATTTTGAAGTCTAATGCTTTTCATCAGAAAAAAAGAAAATAATCAGATTTATGCATACAAAAAGCTGACAATAGTCTAAGAATTGAAATAAAGTTATACTATATGTATATAGGAGCAGAAAAGATGGTAAAAATAGATGGAGACAAATACAAAAAGGAAAAATAGGCAAAGACATATAAAAAAAAATGTGCTCTTTGCAGTAATTTATGATTTAAATGTAAAAGTATTTTTAAGACGAGTGCAATTTTTTTTTGTTTTCATAAACATAATTGTTCATTAAAATTAAATTCTTTCGAATTTTCGTGAAAGATTCTTCTTCATGTAGTGGTGTTTTTTTTTTTTTTTTAATCTTTCATACCATGCTGGTATTAATACCTGGCACTACCTCAGATGGATTTTGAAGTTGAGGTTTTAAAGTCCAGAACAGTGTTTGTGCTGTGTGAAAATATATAGACAGTCCACTGTTTTAAAAAGCACCGTTTATATAGTAATTAAAATGTAAAGGTATATATTTTTTAGACAAGATGACTGCAAGATGTTTTTTGCATTCGTCAGATCTTTAAAAAAATATTTTTATATTTAAATTACCATATAACGGTGCTTTTAAAACAGTGAATTTCCTATTTATATATATATATATATATATATATATATATATATATATATATATATATATATAGCTTTGATGCTACATTTTATCAAAACATGAATAGATTACATGTTTCAACATGATTTTTATACAGGGTTTATTTATTTGTATTTCCCTTTTCAAGTTTTAATTTTAAAAAAAGACAAAAAAACTAATAACTCAAAAGGTAAAAAAATTATTGAAATTTTTTTATTATGAAAGAAAAAATGAAGTTTAATTTAACTTTGGTAACTCATTAGACATTTCGAATTCATTTCTTGGTTTGGTGGAATGTCATGAAGACATGAACTTTTAATAATTTGTAACAAAAGCATAGTAAGAGTAGATCCTTAAATTCCTTAAATAATTATAATTTTTTTACTCCAATATTTCTTATTCCCAATGTCTGACCCCCCCCCCTTTTTTTTTTTTTATAAATATTGTTTTTTCTGTCAAGGTCACAAATGGACAACATTACTCGATTTTCAACCAAAAACCATTAATGAAGCAAAATTTACCTTAGATATGTTAATTTAACAGTTCTATAATGCTTTGAATGTCCAAGTCTACAGCATAAACATTGCATTGGACTTATTTTTCAAATTATATATTTAAAACGAAAATAGTGATGCTAATGATTTCTTTATGGTTTTTGGAAATTTGAAAATGGTTAAGATATCCTGAATTATTTAAAGTTTGTAGTTTCTTTTAGTTTTTTTTCTTTTTATTCAATTTCAAATTTCCAAAGAAATCACTACTTTTTTTTAATTAAAGAATCTTCTTTCTAGAATTAAAGTTCATATATACTTTCAATTATAAGATTTATTATGTTGACATGAAACTTCTTGCAGAAGTTTTGATTTTGATTTCAAATGATATATTTTCAGATAAGTTTCATTATAATACCTTTATTTTATATATCATTTTAAAGAGCATTTTTCGCTCTATAATCATATAGATTACAATCGTTTTAAAACACTTTTTTTTTTCAGAACGTTGAATACAAGATGGAAAAAAGCAAAGTTACACAATTTTCTTATTTCAATTCTACACTGAAAATCAATACATAAAATATTATATACTCTTATAAAATTTTATGCAGATACATTCTATAATAATAATAATGTAATAATTTATAAATTCTTCAGTGTTCTCTTGAATTAAAAAAAAAAATATGAACTTTAGAAATCACCCCTGTCTGTGTAAAAGAATTCTCAATAGTAATGTGTTAAAGAATGTTAAAAAAAGAATTTAAGAATGTTAAAAATGTCTCTGGGCTTTTTATGGGTCAAAAATACTTGTGTAAATCCAGTTTAAGTAGCTTTGCTTTCATTGGATGCCTAGTAGTCTCCGCCCCTTTTTCCTAACTTGGTGTTGTGTTCGCTTCACTGACTCTTTTTCTTTTTCTTTTATTTGCTTACCATTATATGAGAGATGCCAATTGATCTCAGTGTTAGATATTAACCAGCAATAATGTTTGTTTTTATTCAGTTGATAAATTATCTGCCGAATGAATCAAAGTAATCAGGTATGATTGACTAAGCTTGCACACCAGGTTTATTTGGTTCAGGGATAGACAGCTGATTTGTTGACTACATCATATGACATAGAAAGATTTGAAGTTAGATCAGTTACAGTAATATCTTGTTAGATTCAAACTTTGCATTCTGTCTCTTCTGCTAGAGACAACATAAAAATGGATCAATAGTTAAGCTAAAGTATATTTTCTGATAAAAAGGGTATCCTCTCCTCTTTACGTAGTCATCATCTTCCCTAATGGGGAGATACATTCGACTGGGGACTGCTTGCGAATTTCATACTCCTCTGAAATTTCCTCTTTTAGAGGAAGCCGGCTAAACCCACCTTAGGATTAGTGCCATAGTTTCATTTTCATCTCAGTTTTATCTCCTTTTCCCTGTATGAACATGTTCCTTCGACATGTCTTGGACGGGTAAGCAGGGGTTTTCCCTCAGCATCCATTTGTTTTTTTAAGTATGATTGACTATAATTCTTTCTTTATATGCTAAATAAAAAAAAAATAAAACAGATTAAGCGAATAATATAGTCAAGACCCGGATTTTGCCAAAATCTTACACAGTGAACTATACTGCTCGACTCTAACATTTAATCATAACCAGAAATTGACAGTTTATATACTTCAAAATCTCCGTATGTGTGCTTTTGAAGCCTTTATACTGTCTATTCTACTGTGTGTTTGTGTGCGCGCATGTATGTCCATCTGCGCAATACAAATCAATCTAACATTTCTGTCAACCAAACTCAGCCACAGCAACGTGTAGCCGGGCGGGTATAGCTATTAAATATATTATTTGATCATTAATTAACATGATGAATCACAATTTGAATCGATAAAAAAAAAACTGTTTCTAAAGACTATAAAAAATAGTTTTATTTTATGGCTTCAAAAAATTATTAGCTATCTTTATTGACAATATATATATATATATATAACAAATAAATGATGAAAGTGAATATTCCAAATTTCAAGATGTTGATCATCTTACCGTTTATTCCTTTAAGTAAAAGGTCAAGAATTGTGCATATCAACTTACTTAATGGAATAAACAATAAGATGGCCAGCATCGTGAAATTTAGAATATAGACTTTTCTCAGTAATTTATTATATTCTCTGTAATTACAATTGGGCTACATAAATTAAATTTTGTAAAAATAAAATGTGAAATATAATTGAAGAAACATATTTCCACACACACATACACATATATATTAATTTTATTTTGTTCTAGGTGGGGATGAGGCATCCTACCGGTTACCAGACATTCATTCCCTATCTCAGACATTTCAACTGAGAGATCTTTTCAAGATTCTAACCATCCTTTTAAGTGCAATTGTTTGTCTCTCTCTTACACTTGATTCACTGGACATATTTTCCAAGGAGTATTTTAAAATTATTTTTCAAGAGTCTGGTTACTCCTATAATTACTGGAATGATAAAAATCTTCCTAAGATTCCAATTTCTTTTCATCTTGTACATAAGACCTTTGTATTTTATGTTTTCCCTTTTAGCCCTGTTTAACCCAGTATCATTGGAGACAGATTGACTTTCCAGTTGTTTTCATGGTTTGTAGGGATCTGTGCTTTGCAGACTGCTCAGACATTTGTTTGCTAAAATGCAAACGAACTTAGAACGGCCATAGTTTGTTTGAAGCAAAAATTTTACAGCTGGATGCTCTTCCTAACACAAATCAAAGTAACGAGTATTTTGTTAAAACACCATCTGTCGGAATCTCTCACTGCACCTCACACAAAATAGTCAAGGAAATTTATTTAGCTAACGATGAGGAATTCTAAAAAGTATCCTTATGTCAGAATTCTGACAAACGTTTGTTCTGAAAGACTGAAGACACCCGAGGTTGTTGTCTAGTAGGCATTTAATTTTAATGGATTTTAAAATGGTTGAAACTTTTTCAGATTTTTAGAATTTATGTGATTTTGTGCTGATACTGAAGCCTAAGGATCAACAAAAAAGAAAACAAACGCTCACGTAAACTGTGTTTTTTTAGTGATAAATGTTAGCACTACGTATGTGGAAAACTGTACATTTTTTCAAAAGAGACAAAAAATGTTGAGTATTATTGTAATAAATTATTATTGTAATAAATTATTATTGTAATAAATTATTATTGTAATAAATTATTATTGTAATAAATTATTATTGTAATAAATTATTATTGTAATAAATTATTATTGTAATAAATTATTATTGTAATAAATTATTATTGTAATAAATTATTATTGTAATAAATTATACAAACTTGGAATATACAAGGTCCTTTCAATAAGTTTCCAAACATTTTTCATATGGGCACTTTTATTGATAGTACACACATGAAGTACTCTAGTCCCTTTTGAAGTAATCTTCTCCGGCTGCAATGCACGTGTTGTACCATCCCAACAACTTCTGGAAGGCCCCATGGAAGTCCTCTTTCATCTTCTCAATTGTCTCTAAGGTTTTCTAAGAACTTAGAGAATAACCAAAAGTCACAGGAAGCAAGTTCTGGAACTATCTTGATGTCCATCTTGGTCAAATAGTCTGTGACAAGGATGGAGTTGTAGACTGGTGCATTGTCCTGGTGGAAATACTACTGACCCGATTTGAAAAGTGCTGGCCTCTTCTGACGGAATTTTTTCCTGAGCTCCCTTAAAACCTCCACATAGTATTCCTTGTTGACTGTCTGTCCAGTGGGAACCCAGTTCATTTAGATTACGCCCATGCTGTCAAAAAAAAGAGATTATCATGTTTCTGGATGGATTTGTTCTGTCTGGCCTTCTTTGGTCTGGGAGAGCCAGCATGCTTCCAGTGTTAACTCTGTCTCTTGGTTTTTGGATTATAGCAGTAAATCCAGCTTTCATTGCAAGTCACCAAAGCATAAAGAACTGCAGGATCTGAATTAATCAGCTTGACTATCTTCCTGATTTCATGACAATATTTTTCTTTTTAATCTTCTCTGAACCTCTTTGAGATAAGCTTCATGCAAATCTTCCGCATCTTCAGTTCCTTGAGAATAATTGTGTGTACAGTTCCCACACCGACATCAAATTGTGCACTTATTGTCTCTATAGACACATGACGGTCCTTATCCATGAAATTCTTTATTTGGCTAATCAACTCTGGTGTTCTGATTTTACTCCTTTCATACCTTTCATCATCCTTCACAAACTCCCTGCCTTCCTTGAATCTCTTATGCCATTCAAAAATTGATGCTCGATTCATGCAAGATGGTCCAAAAGCAGTCTATAGGATTACATCGGTTTCTGTGGCAGTTTTTCCAAGTTTAAAACATAATTTTATTGCATATCATTCTTTTAAAGTGTCTTCACATCCAGATTGCATTTTTGAAATTTACCAGCTTTGGCAATCAGGCTTTAGTAGGGTGTATTCCATTTCTACTGTAGCTGTTCATCTGAACATGAAATCATAAAAATTGGTCAGTCATCTCATTAGATGTATAGTAATAACATAGTGAATCTTTAAGAGTCTGCAACAATTTAAAATGTCTGCACAAAAGGCACCTTGTATTTTGTAGACATTTTTGAGTTGAAATTGTTGATAAAAACCAGCATTGTTATGATAATATACTTAAACACTTCAGATTCGTGAATATGTTTTCATCTTTTACGCATATTTAAGAAAATGAGAACTTTCAGGCAACAATGATAGTGATTAAACTGATTCCAATTGAACTATTTTTATAGATTACCTTAAAATCAAATTATGTCCACTAAAACAATAAAATAAATGCAAAAAATATTCAACTGACAATTATTTGTCTGTAAAAAAATACAGAATTTTTATTTTAACAAGAATTTCATTGCTACATTTTTTTTTTCAATAAAAAGAAACTACTCTGTTTTATGGATTAAAAAAAACATTTACTTGATTATGACAATTATTTTTATGGAAGAATAAAAAGTAAAGTATTTTTTATAGATATTTTATTGAACCAGACATTTAGGTGCTTGCATAGATTGGTCATCTTTTAAACTAACGCATTTTAGGTGAAAATAGTATGTACTTACATGTCATGTCGAAATTAGTATAACTTCCAAAAATAATAAAAACTGATACAGTATAAGATGTGCTACATGTCTTAACAAATCATCCACAAATATGTTCTGATATTGTGCTTAACAATGATGGACCCTTAATTTAAGTCACTAAATTGGTTGCACAACTCTTCTACATTAATCAATCAATCATGTGCTGTCCTTCGTATTTTTACTTTTTTTTTTTTTTTTTTACTGGATCAATTTTCATAATTTTTTTTTAAATTTATACTGAGATTACATGATACATAGGTATGTAATGTTTTCACTTGAAATGTGTATGTTTAAAACATTACTAATCTACACAACCGTCAACATTTATTATTTCAAAAAGAATATTAACAATAAATTATACAGCTTAAAGTTGAAAACATTGTGGAATTCCCATGGGTCATGTTAAACAAATGTTTGATCCATTAGTAATTTGTTATTAAAATATTGATTGTATTTTCAGTAAAACTTTTGATACATTGGCATCTCTGATATGTACTAACAATATAAAATGTAGTTTTTGTCAAATTTCGTGTTTGCCAATTAATAAATGTAAAAATAACTGCTTAATCTTTTATATTTTCAAAGCAATTTTCAAAGGTTTAAATGCTAACAACACTAATCAATTTTAGTTTTTATTATTTTATAAACATTAGTTTCAGTTAACCATTTTGTATTAAAGCCTTTAAAGAAAAGTTTCTCTAGTTATTTTTATATTTGATATTGTTTCAAAAGAAAATTCCATTTCAATGCTTTCAAATAAAATATTTTCTAATCTCTATCTTATTTTTTTAAATATTTCTCAAAATATATTCTTTTTAATGTTAAAACAAACATTTCTTAGAAATATTTCAAGAATTGTCTTCAATAATTTTTTATGCCAAAAAAGGCAATTATTTTTTGGAAATATTTTGGGATGCTGTGCTTACTTAAACTTAAGAACATTCACTTTTTGCAATGCATGAGGCAGTCAAATTATATAATTATTTTCAATTTGTAATCATATCCACAACATCTAATTTTCTTCCAGTTGCAATCAAATTTCTCAATTCTCTGATTCCCGTTCATCTTTAGTCTTCTTTTTCTATCAGTGGTCCGTTTAAGCACTTGGTTAGCAATTCTCTCTGGGGCCAATATTTGAGTATATCCTAGCCAGCCTAGATAGCTTTTGCAGATTATTGACGATACTACCGGCTGGTTAGTGCGATCTCTGAATTCGTAGTTGGTAATTTGATTGCTCCATTTGATCCTGAGAATCTCTGTAATCCACTTGAAATTAAACTCATCTAATTGTTTCTTCTTCCATATAGCAATGTGGACAAGATGTTGCCGTTATAAAGTCATCACTAATATTCTTGGGAATAGTCTGAATTCGTATTTGCTTTTAACTATGAACTAGACCCTCAAGACTTGGTAGTGCATCTACTCTAGCAAAAGAAAAACTTCTAAAGGACATCATTCACGCCAAATAGAAATGAAATATTGTTTCTGAATTTTTCAGATGATTGATTTACGTTATTCAGATTACTTTTGCGTGTTTATGCATTTGCATTATGTTTTAATTGACGCTAGTGTATCTAATCAAACTCTGGAATCTGCACAAAAATTAGAATGGAACCCTTTATTTAATCTATGTGTGTAGAATACTCGTTTTCTTCAGCAAGGATCTGTGGTGTAACAGATAAAATACTTGGTAAATTTCATTATAAGTGACACATTTTGGAGTTTGAAGGTTCAATTCTCTGTGTGGGCGATGCTTAGAATACAATTGAAAATTATTTAGGACTTCTGCCTACTCAAAACAGGATGAGAACAGTTATCCAAATAATCTGTGGGATGAAATGGTAAAAATCGCACAAACTTCATTGCTGAACAAATCTGATGCCATTTTTTTGGATTCCTTGGGTTAAAAATTCACCTGAGTGAATTTTTAGGGTCACATCATGTTCCGAACTGAAAATATTCAAGAAAATGTCATTATTAAAGTGTCGACTGATTTGCATGATTTAGGTGCAAACAAAAAATGCTCGAAATCATAAATTTTCAGTATATTTTTTATGGTGACCATCTGTGGTACAAGTTACAAAACCTGTCGATATATTTGTTTCAAATATTTTACTGATTATTTGACATAGAATTACCTTTTGTTTGTTTATCAACACAAGTTGAGAGAGGGATAAAGTAGTGTGGATGAGTGAAAAAAAAAATGGTGAGAGAGGGTAAAAATGATAGAAAGCCAAAGTGTGGTTTTATTAGTTATTTGCAAATCAGAAAAAAATAAAATCTGAAAATATTTCAAACATAAATATTTTAGCATACGTTTGCTTGGAACTTTTTTTTTAAAACTCTTCACTTTAAACAAGGCACTGTATCACTTGGACATAAGAGTCTACTATTTGGGACCATATCTACAGGGATCAAAATTGGATGTCCATATTTCAAGTTTTTCAGATGGAGATGTTGACACAGATTCGGAGCCACTTCCATTGTTTTCCCTTTATAATTTTCTACATATGATGTAAATTTTCATCAAAATAGAATATATTTGAAGTTTAAAGGGGGTTATGCTCTCATATTTCCCTTAATGGTGCACTTAGGGATTCGAGGCCACTTTGATTGTTCTTCCCTGTAAATTTTACATGAGCGTACACTTTTAGAGTTTTTCTAGATTCTCTAAAACCCTTTTTAAAATGAAATATAAAGTAAAGGTATTATAATGAAAACTTATTTGAAAATGCATCATTTGAAACCAAAATTTAAAATTCTGCAAGAACTTTTTTCTCAACTAATATACATACCAGATTATTCAAGAGTGCCAACTAATAAATTTAAGAGTGCTCGGTCAAAGAAGCGCAATATATATTTTTATTAATACAAACAAATTTATATGGTTGCAACACTGGGCATGCTAATATTTCAGATAAACGGTTGGTCAAAAGCAGATGTTCTTGTCAGGTGACTTTATAAAGGGGACTAGTTTATTCCGTGAAAAGCAACGATTTAATAAGTTTCCTGATGAGGACTTCTGGTTTTAACTCACTATTTGTTTGAAACATTAGCATGTCCAGTGTTGTGACCATGTAAATTAAATTTGTTTATAATAATAAAAATATATATATATAATGGCAGACGGCTTACTAATGTGTATGTGTTAGCAAGCCGCCTGGCATAATCATAAAATACACATAACTATGATATTTTAATTTATACAGATTTTGTATTGATTATTATATTGTACCTTATATATAGTAGTGATTTTTAAAATCTTTAAAAAAAATTTTTAATATGGCTTGGGTGTCATCAATTAGAATCGAAACTAAAGCAGATAGCTCTGCAACAATGTTCATTATTATCTGCCCTATGTCCATATGCATATATAAATTAAAAAAAAAAAAGGTATGAATGTATATTTGTGCATGTGTAGAAGTAATGTTTTTAGTCGATTTATGCCTGCCAAATTCCAATATTTTTTTTTTAATTTTAACATCTGAGCAGCTATTTTTACTGGTTAAAAACTAAATCGAATTTGTATCAGAGATCCAAATTCCATATATATCAAGTTTCAAGTCTGTAGACCAAAAATCTATAAAGTAGTTTGGTAGAGACCATTCTGTACACACAGACAAGCAAGGTCACTTTGATGTAGATAGATATATATATTCAAATACAACAGCGAAATTATGATTAGTAGTTGTTGTTTAATCTTAATTTTGACTGTTTGAAAACAGGGAGTATTGTACTCGTTTGTACCAAATTTAAATTCGGTTTACTGGAGTCAGTTATGCACTAAAAACCCTGGGAAGCAATAAACGAATAATTATTTCACATATAATTATTTGTGTTCACCTAAGTGTATACAATAGGTATTGTTTAGACATTGAATAATACAGCAAGAGTTTAATCGCTGTTAAAACAAACTAAAAATTACGACAGAAATATTATCTCTTCCATATTATGCAAATGATATCAAACTGTTCTTGAAAAAAAAATTTTTTTTTTTAGAAAAATATTAGGAAAGGGAGATAATTTGTTTACAAGACCTCTGCTAGAATATTAGAAATTTTCTATAAGATTTGTAATGGTCTTATAGAAAAATGTTCCCTTTCTCCTCACCCCTTTTGTGAAAGCAGTTGCATATTTGATTATCTCGTCTACAGTATTTGTCTTGTGTTGTCCACATCGATGTGTAGCATTAGATGTTGAACTCTCGTTTCATCTCTTCAAAATCGCTGCCTTGATTCTGCAAACGTTCATGATAGTCCGACATTGTATTTGTTTTTGTGCCTTTTTATTTTGTTGGTCTAGTTACTTGTAGTTCTTTTTCTTTTTTCTTTTTTTTTTTTTCCAATCTTTTGGCAACTGCTTGGTAAGTGCTTGCCAATACTGACCTCAGTATTCGTGTGCTAGAAAAATGCTTCAACACCAATTCTTAGTCGTTCACTTTAGCACTTTTCAAAATTTTGAACTATAATTAAGAAAAAATGTTATTCTTTGTTTTTGTTTACTGTTATTATATTTTACTTTTTTTTTATTTATAAAAGAGATTAAAAACGTTTGATGCCTAGACTGGCGCAATTTGCTTTCTACCCAAATTCCAAAAGCAAAATGTGTCAGCATCGTGCCATTCTTTATGCTTCCATTTGGTCTCTTTTGTTCAACGCTTTGCTAAGCAGACTTTTTCATTCATTTTTCTTTTCTTATTCTCTCAGACATTGTGTGCATACGGAAATTATTCGCCAGACCAATTGAATATCTTCCAGGATTTCTAGAACAAAATAATTCTGGCTGAATTTTTTTTTTATCTATTCATTGTTTCTGAAAGCTTCCATGATGGCAGGATAACTTTATTTTCATATATTTTATTTTATGGAAGTGGTGCAGTTGGAACTGGCATAGACAGTGGACTCGGTGTGTCATGTCAGAATCCTGTCAGCAATTCTGCATCACTTTCACTAATAATCTTCCAACTATGGGAGAAACAGTAGACTCGACTATGAATCCTTCGTAGAGCAACTCATCTAGAAAGAAAACACAAAAATAACGGCCAAGTTTATATATCAGTAGATGCTGAGAGAGATAACTTATGTTTCTAACCTTTTTGAGATGAGGATTGATTATTCATATTATTTGGATTCTTCAAACTACTGTTCTCATCTCCAGTCTTATTTTCACGTTTTGGTCGATATAACTTTTGATCTTCTTAAGGCATATCTTGAACTCTGGAATCTGCACAGAATTTCAAACAGAACCCTTTATTTAGGCCACGGGAGTAACATCATCTCGTTCTGTCAGCCATGACTGAGTAGAAGTCATGTGGGATTCTATTGTGAGTATCGTCTGTATTAAGAATTAAATCTTCAACCTACAGAAGAGTGTAAATTTACAACTACATTTTATCAAGTACTTTATCCACTACGCCACAGGTCGTTGCAGTTACCAAGTTTGGCAAGATACAGATGAAGACGGTCAGGAGTTACATTGATGAAAACGTGAAAATGACACTCAGGATGAAAAAAATAGTTGGAAGAATTCAGATGATATGACGAATACAGTTTGTCTTAAGATGAAATCACTCGACATTTTTAAAAAAAATAGTTGAACCAAATTTTACTCATATTCAAAATTTGTCTTACAATTTTGTAATTTATTATGTTTTGCTGTTTTTAATGATGATGATGGAACACCAAATGAAATTGCAAGAAATCTCATCAAATTCATCCCTCCTCTCAAAAAAAAAATGATTGCATCAGTTTTGACTGAGAGCATATGAAAAAACTTGTGAAAAGTCTAGGGGGATCGGAAGACCGAGAAGGAAAAGCACTAACCAGACCTCCACTGGAAATACAGAGAGTACTCAAACCTTGGAGAGGCTAATTGCCACCCAAATCCCAGAAAAGAATAATAGTCATCACTGCCAGCAAGAAATCTTGTGTGTAAAATCATTCTTGAAAAAAAAAAAAAATGTAGTTCTAATCAAAAAAGAATGGCAGCATAAATCCATTAAGACAAGATTTTCTAAGCAAAGAATTAATCCAATTATGCTCAGCAGAAACGTAATAATCTACTTGTGTTTAGAAGGAAAGATATGAATGAAGAATTCAAGATTCACTTTATTTTATAAAGCTCTTCTGGTATCTACTTGGTTTGTTCTTATCACACATGATGATAAATCTTTGTCATATCCTCCTATCATACCAAAAATATTGCAACTGATGCAAAATAGTTGTGAAATTCAAGGAGGTAAGAAGATTGACGAAGGAGAACATTCACTAGATTTACATTGGAGAATCTTACTCTCACCCAAATCTCAAGAATATTGCTCACTTCACTACCAGCAAGGAATCCATGTTAATGTACTGGGCAGGTGGAGATCAAAGAGGTTTAAGATGTTAGTGAGATGGTTAATAATTGTTTGAATGTTTCTTGAGTCGCTTGCTAGACATCAGAGCTTTAATGAATCTAAGCTTAGGGAAGCAAGGCATTGAGAATAACAGTAGGTGTATGACGGGAGAGTATTCAGTTAGTTACATCTTGATGAATAGTTTCCAGGCAATTAATGTTCTGAGCACATGGGGGAGGGGGGTCGTGACTGACGATGCAAATATTTGCATAATAGATGTATGCAGCTTTAAATAAATGGTTGAAGAGCAGCCAGTAAAGGTTTTTGCTAAGTGATGACAAAATATTCTTGACCTACGGTTTTAGAGACGTACTTTGTCCAGCACAATACAAAACACAACAACACAAAACAAAATGCAACAACACAAAACACAACAGCACAAAACAAAATGCAACAACACAAAACAACAGCACAAAACAAAACACAACAGCACAAAACAAAATGCAACAACACAAAACAACAGCACAAAACAAAATGCAACAACACAAAACACAACAGCACAAAACAAAATGCAACAACACAAAACAACAGCACAAAACAAAACGCAACAACACAAAACACAACAGCACAAAACAAAACGCAACAACACAAAACAACAGCACAAAACAAAACACAACAGCACAAAACAAAATGCAACAACACAAAACAACAGCACAAAACAAAACGCAACAACACAAAACACAACAGCACAAAACAAAATGCAACAACACAAACATGCGCTTTAGATCAGGCTTACAACACAACATTAGTTACCTATATTACCTCTACTGTCTTTTTTGTTTGTTTGTTTTTTTACTTGGGAGTCACTACTTATCAAGGTCTGAAGGCCACTCGAGGATAAGGGTTAATGAATGTAAGGTAGTAGTGTCGTAATTGTTAATGGTGTAAATTGGGTAAAAGCTGACGGTTCAACAAGAACTTGTTTACATTGGATTTGAAAGCTGCCATGTTGCATTCAATTGGGAAGTAGGACAGTGGAATATTGTTCCAAAGGCGAGCAGTTCTGGGAAAGCAGCTTTGTTTATAGAATCTGCATTTAGATTTAAGCACAAGTAGACAATGGGGAAATCATTTGTAGTGACTGTAGTTAGTTGAGTGTTTTTGTAAAAATTTGGCAAGGCGGGGGTGATAGATTGGAGTTCCCGTTGAGCACAGTCTTGCAACATCTCTTCTATAGAAAAGAGATAGCAAGGAAGAGAAAAGGGCATCACCTAGTAGGTTTCGAAGCTGGTTTTGAACTTTATTAAGGCTGGGTAGTGCATGCCAAGCAGCTCCTGCCCAGATGTGGCAACAGTGCTGTTCTCTCTCTCGACTTATAACTGTACTCTGCTGGATTACACATTTTGATAAGGTGGACATAGTGCTCTCTTTCAATCAGAGTAGCCAATTGTATTTTGAGATTAATTGGCTTGATTTCTCGAGCTATACACATGCCGATGGTTACATCACACATAATTTTCTCTGTTGCACCTTTCACAACAGTCACTTTCCCAACCCCTCTCCCCGGTTGTGAGAATCAGCAAACTTCATTGCCAACCTATTCTTGACAACCTATTGGCCGAGGTTTATGTGACTGGTAACCATAGCCCACTCAGGCATGCTGATCACCCTAAACTTTGGATCGCAAAACAAGATACTACTACGCAGAACAATAAAATTGTTGCTTGAAAAAAAGACAACATGGTTTTCTTTTGGACAACACTTTTATCGCTGCGCCCAATACTAACAGGCTGGTTGGGAATCCATCAGAGATCACATCAGAGACTCCCTATGAAGCAAAACTTTTCTCTCCCTACTGAATAGTGTGCAAATAAGGTCACTAAAAAAAGGAATTTAAACACATGACCCCACACAGAAACGTAAGTGTAATGCAAATTGACCAAACCTTATAGTATTTAGAAATCATTGCAAGAGTGTAATCGTTGTAGCTAATTGTAAATATACTAATATGACCAGAAAATACATTGAGTTGTAAAATCTTTAATAGTGTGGTGAAACACATAAATGCTTCCAGTTCACATGTGCATGTAAACATTAAAGAAAATGATGAATATCCCTGTTTTTAACAAAATTACTTCAGTCTTGAAGGATTTCTTCATGCGAAGGCTCCAGAACTAATGGTTTTAGCATTTGCAAGTAATTATTCATAAATATTTAATCTTTTGTGCTGGAGAAATTCTTACTTCTATTCAAAAATTTTGGTGCTGGCATATCATCAGTGAATTTCTTGTTTTAGCTGGTTTTAGTATCATCGTATCATCATATCAGGTGCGTTGCCTGGACCAAATTGACTCTTTCCCTCCACAGGTCTCTATATTCTTTTGCCTTAGGAAAATCTTCAGGTTGTAAGCCAGTGTCTTCTGTCAATGATTTTGTGTCCGTCTTGACATGTTTTCCTATTTTAGCGGTTCTGTGTTTAGGATCCCACAGTACCGCATCACTGACGACCTCATTTTTTCTTCTATAGCAATGTTTTAATATACATGAGAGTATTGTTCAATTTTTTCTTACATTTATTTCATGGGGTGGGGGTTAATTCTTAATTGACCTAGCGCTTCATCAAACAAAAGAATTGCAATTTCATTAATTTACAAAACAGAAAATACATTTTCATTACTATCACATTGAACTAATGTACAGAAGTTATATTGAATGTTTTTAGTTCTCATGTATATGTAAACACAAAACAAAATTCCAGTTGAATATACCATTTTTTGGAGGAGGTGGACATGTGCATTATGATGACGGATGCTGATTTCTTCTGGATTTTCTTCTGTGCCTAGCTAGGATTGAACCTTCAATCTCTTGAAGACTGTTACTTAGAACTGATTATTTCTTAGCGCTATATCCGTTATGTTATGAGTTCTTGCAAATTCAACAAGATACACCTGAAGAAGGTTGGAGGTTGCATCAGTCAAAACGTTGATGTTATTTTTTTCTTTTCTGAAACACCCCAATTAAAACGAATCGCTCTCGTCTTGGGGAAGTTCCGTGTCTTGACAGCATTTGGGACTGACCTTCACTCCTGATCTGAAATGAAACACATACATCAAATCTGTTGCCAAGATTACTAGAAAAATGGTTGGATTACTCTTCCGCTCCCACAGGTATCTCACTGTCGATGCCATCAACTATCTGTATAAGAGCCAGGTATGCCCTAAAATGGAGCACTATTGCCACATCTGGATATGAGCTTCCTGGCGAGCCCTATCCAACCTTGATAGAGTTCAAAACTGGCTTCGAAACCTATTAGGTGATACCTTTTTCTCTTCCTTGCAACATCTTTTCCACTGAAGAAACGTTGCAAGCTGATCTCTGCTCTTTCGTTATTTTCATGGAATGTGCTCGACTGAACTCCAATCTGATTCTCCTTTATCAAACTTTCACAAAAAAACACTACAACCACTATAAATGATTTCCTCCAATCTCTATCTGTGCCTAAATTTAAACTAAAATTCCATGAACGAAGCTTCTTTCCCAAAACTGCCCGCCTGTAGAACACTGTTTTGCTGACCTGCTTCCCAGTTGACTACAACATGGTAACCTTCAAATCTAATGTAAACAAATTCTTATTGAGCCATGCCCATAAATAATCAAATTCTGCCTAATTTACACCATTAACGATTACTACACTACCACCATACATTCATTAACTCTTATCCTCGAGTGGCTTTCAAGCCTTGATAAGTGGTGACTCCCAAGTAAAAAAAAAAAAAATGTGAATAGTAGTCCAAATATTTCTACAGAATATTGATTCTTTTTCTATTTCAAAAGAATATCCTTTAAGAGAATACCTTAAATATTAGGCAGTTCAAGTGGTAATAAAAACTGGTTCTGACTCCCAAAGAATGACGGGTCTTTATGTTGACTCGTCTGTTTACATCTGACACTGCCATGTTGTTACTGCGCCTATCACAATGAGTTTGACTAGGGAAGGGGAGGTGGGGGGGGAGATGATTGATTGCTTTAAAAAAAAAAATCGGTGCAAAAATTTTATGTAGTTGTGATGTATTTGTTTCATTCTTTTTTGCCTCTGATTAAAGTTGGCTTGGTTTACTAAAAATAGAAAGTTTCGTCTAGAAATACGCTTTGAGCTAACTAAAAAAAAATGCTATCATCAAAGCTGATCAATAATAATTGATTGATCTTATTTATTGATTTCTTGGCATAAATGAAATCCGAATAGATTGGATGTTACAGTTGTCGGTAAACACTGGTTAATTAAGCTGGAATAAATGCAATATATTTTCGGATGGGGAAGGCGAGAGATGGGAGAATGGTCCAGCTGAAACATTTTCTAATAATGATCAGAGAAATTGTAAAATATCTAGTTTCTCACGTACGCAAAACAATCACAACACGAATTAATAAAAATATAAATTCTTTGTATTTATATTGGCACAAAAAAAGTTATGCTCCAGAAGATCGGAGGTTACATCAGCTGAAACGTTGTGAGAATAGCGATCTGAATAACACAAATTCTTATATTTTCAGTCTTGTTTCTTGACGGCTCAAGTTCAAAATGAATTAAGAGAATAAGGAAGCTGAGTTGATTGTAAATTAGGATGAAGATGTAATCTCTGCCTGCTTTCATTTTTTATTTATATATATATATATATGCATATATACTAGCAGGCCACCCGACATAGCCCGGTCGTAAAATATTCATAAATATGATATTTAATTTATGCAGATTTCGTTGTTATCATTATTAGAACCAATCCTTTACTGATTATTATATTGTACCCAATAAAGTAAAAAAGAAAGAAACTGACAAATATGCATGCAAGTATTGTTTTTTCTAAACATTTTCACTTCTTGTAAGTAAAAAAAAAAAAAATACTTGAGTTAAGATCAAAGCCAAAACTTAAACACTGAGTTAAGTACGATTACCATTAGGCCAGCTTGCCACACCTTTAAAAAGTGTTTTCAAACCTACTTGTTCTTAACATAAGGAAGCTGTCATGTGAACGATTTGTGCATGCGCAGTCGTGAAACGGTTCACAGATAAAAATCTGATAAACCCGCAAGTACCAATTTTTCAATTTTGAACTCTTAGCAGCCCATTTTTCTGGATGAAACCAATTAAAAAGTTTTTCACATGTCTGAATACCCTATATACCAAATTTGAAGTCTGTAGATGAAAAATTTGTTGAGTATATAGGTTGAGTACATAGGTTGAGAGTTGTCCACACGCACACACACTCTCTTACTTATATATGCATAAATATGATGTTTTAATTCATAAAGAAACTGAGACATGTGCATGCAAGTATTATGTTTTTTCTAAACAGTACATATCGAAAAAAAACTCTGGCTGAGATTGAAAACAAAACATAAAGACAGCGAGTCAAGTATGATAACCTTTAGGCTGGCTTGACACGTCTTTAAAAAGTTTTTTCAAACCTACTTGTTTTTAACATAATGAATCTGTAATGTGAACTACTCATGCAACAGTTAACAGATAAAAATCAGATGACCTTCACGTACCAATTTTTCAATTTCGACCTCTTAGCAGTCCGTTTTTTCTGCTGGATAAACACGGCTTAAAACATTTTCCACATGTGTGAATATCTTATATAACAAATTTCAAGTTTGTAGATCAAAAATCCATTGAATATATAAGTTGAGAAGTGTCCTCACACACATTCTCGCTTATATATATATATATATATATATATATATATATATATATATATATATATATAAAAATATAACACGGAAATTACATAATTGTCGATGCAATAATTTATTTCAACCTTATGGTATTTTCAAGCATCTAAACTAGACAATTACATTTTAGATTGCATCGACAATTATGTAATTTCCGTGTTATATTTTTATGTTATTGCTCTGTTTACCACATTGAGCTCTCATACCCGGATTTCCTCCTGGAATTATTCCATTATAACACTATATCTATATATATATATATATATATATATATATATATATATATATATATATATATATGTCATCCACATACAGTACTGTTTTGCTGTATCACAGCTCATCAGTGCGGCTAGACAGGCAGCTACCTCAAGCCAAGATCAAAGCCCAACTGCCCAAACAACAGTCAAAGCTTCTCACCATTATGCTATATGGCTACTGCTGTCCGGGTAGTGAATTAACAATGTTTTGACATCGTCCAAATACCTAAGCTCGATTTGTTTACACAAAGAGCATCGCTTTATATATATAAACACAATTGACTGTCGTAACGTTATGTCTGTATTTGGCATTAATAGTTATTAATTTTCCTTAATTCTCATGACGGTTGATGATGGCCTAGGGGTAACACCCTAACAAATGGAGTCAAAAGTAGCTTTGTAGGTGGGTTTGAATTTTCTAACCAGTAGAATCGCAATTGTCACGTCCTGCACTAATGATTGCAAAAGCATGAGACACTAGTATTAGTAGGTATAAAAATAATTATAATATATAAAGAGAGAGACGAGGTACATCTACGTTCAGTGATTCAGAATGATGTTGCCTTATATGTTAGACATAAATGAATTACAGAAATAAGCTTGTGTGTGTGTGTATATATATATATATATATATATATATATATATATATATATACAATATAATGTAGATATATAGTCATCCACATACAGTACTGTTTCGCTATTTCACAGTTGATCTGTGCGGCTAGATAGGCAACTGCCTCAAGCCAGGATCGAAACCCGAACGCCTAAATGACAGTCAAGGCTTCTCACCATTACATTATGCTGTGTGTGTGTGTTAGAAAGTTTTTCATTCAAAACATGTTTTGAAATCTTTTTTTTTTTTCACTTTTTTAAAGGAAATCGAAAAACTAACCCACGACAAGTGTTCAATATATAAATTCTGATCCAAAAAAACAGCAATTCTTCCCCCCCCCCATCTGTCTTTTCTTCCCCGAATTTCAAAATACACATACATTTTGATGACTCTAAACTGTGATTTGACATCTGCTTTATTTTGTTGCTGTAAAACATATTTTTTTTAGTCACATGTGAAATCAGACTACATTCTCAAAAAAAAAATTAGTTTTTTTCATGTTTTGTGTTTTGATATTTCAGACAAATAAGTTGTAATTTCATATTAGCAAAATAAACATTTTAGCATTGATTTTATTAATGATAATGAACAATAATTGCCTCGATGTACATTTGTGGAGGAATATATTTTTTGTGTGTGAGTGGGAGGGTGTGTTAATACTTTCAATCTACAGACATTGAATAAAATTTACTATTTTATGATTTTTTTTTTTTTTTGTAATTACATTAATTTTTTTAAGTAGAATTTTTTAAAAATTGTTTTATTTCAAGGAAATGGTTTAAGATACATATGTGTTTTACTTAATGGAGAAATTTTATTAGAATAAATAAAAATCCAAACATAATTGGCTGCAATCTGATTTGTATAACCAACCACTAAGCTAGAATTGATACCCAATCGAAAATAGCCAAAACGAACGTATAGAGTTTGAGAAAGATCAGAAAAGGCCAGATTTATGATAATGAATTAGAACAAAAAAATTGTTGTTAATTTAATAACACTGACCAGAAGTGGCACCATCTTTTTTGTCTTCACTGATAAAAAAAAAAATAATGAGCACTACGACCAAAAAAGGAGAAAATAATGCCTGGGAGGATGGTCTCAATGCAACAAAAAGAACATTACACAATCCTCCTGCTTTACTTTTTATGGTAATGATAATGTAGTACCATTTCTGGAGTAGAGATCATTGTGCCAGGTCTTTCCATCAGCTTCTTCTTTTTTTTTTTTTTTTTTTTTTTTTTTTTGGAGGGGAGGTAATGAAGGAAATAAAAATAATTTTATTTAGATTATTTTTAAATGAAAATGAAATGCTTTGAAGCTAAATATTTATTTTAAAGGGGGAAAAACACATCGTTTTTGGATTTCTTAAATATCAGATTTTAATATTCATTTCATGACAATATTTCGAAAAAGTGTCATTCTCTTATGGCATTGTCATGTGAGTCGTGTATTTGCACTTAGAGACTTACAAAATGTCCATTTTCCGAACTAATACTCCGAGAAAGTTGTAGGCATCAAAAATAAAGAAAAATGGTTAACAAAAAGAAATCTCAGTTCTGAAGTTTTTAAATGATTGTTTGTATTACTTGTTTTGATCTAACCATTGGTACTTGTGCAGTTTAATCAAGACATTAAAACATGAAAATATCGAGAGAGAAAAAAAAAGGTTATATTATACGTATTCGTTTGGAACTGAAGATCTCCGAAAAACACGTTCTTATGACACCACATTGAAGGTAGACATCTTTGATTTTTTTTTTTTTTTTTTTTTTGGATTTTTAGAACACACCATGGGGAGATAACTCAATGTAAAGCACCGACACTCCCTCCCCATCTTTAATACTAGCTTTTCTTCCTAAACATCGAACCTTTTGCTCTGTATCATAACAAATTGTTTCTTCGCTGTAAAAAAAAATCTACTTGATGAAATTAAGTAATTTTTTTTTTTTTCGGAGAACTTCATTCCATAGCGAATACGTACAATATAAACTTGTTTTTTGATATTTTCATTTTTTATTGTCTTGATTAAACTCTACAAGTATAGACTATTATTCTCATCTTAAGTATTATTTGTGCAACGTTTTGGTCGGTGTAGCCTCAACCTTCATCAGGCATGCTGGTCGCTATCTTGGAAATAGCACTTCAGATAAAAACAATAGTCCAATCAAAACAAGTAATATAAAAGGAAATCTCTTAAAAATGACTCGAGACAGAGTCGAAAGCTTGCTTCATGTCTTTAAAGGTAAATAAACACTTTGTAGACAAAAAGAAAGCACATATCGTTTTTGGATTCCTTACATTTCAAATTGTAATAGTTATGTCATAATATATTTAAAAAAAAAAAAAAAGTGCCATCCTATTTCTAATAATTTAAATGTTTCTATTCAATCCGTTTTGTCACAGATAACTTTACTTAAACAAAATCCGGTTATTTCAGTAGTGAATATGGGCAAAGTGTGTCGGTTATGTCCAAAAATTCAGTACTTAAAATTAAGATGCCGTTTACCTAAATATGGAATGGAAGTCACTAAACATGAAACGAAATTAGTTTTTTTTTTGTTTTTGTTTTTTTTATAACAGAAGGAGTGTTAATAAATAAAAACCTTTCATACATTATTCATAAAAATATTCGATTTATTAATTTTAAGAAACTTTTTATACGCATGTTTAAAATAAGTTTTATTGTGATAACACAAAAAGTGTTAATAAAAAACTTTCATACATTATTTATGACAAAATTCTGTGATAAAACTTGTGAAAAACATTTCAAAAAGACATTTATAGAAATGTAAATAAAAATTTTCATTAGTTTTATTTTTTTCATGAAAACACAAATGTTACAATAATTAAAAATATTCATAGAAATATAAAAAATAAAAGTTTTTTTTTTTGTTTTTTTTCGTGATAAAACAAGAAATGTAAAAACTAAAATAATTTTTTTTAATTATTTTCACATGGTTTCGTATTTCGTTTCATGTTTAGTGACTTCCATTCTATATTTAGGCAAACCGAGTTCACTTCCGGCATCTTTGCTTTGCGTACTGAATTTTTCGACTTCACCAGTGTGTCTTAGTAAATTTCTTATCAGGTGTTTTGAGTGACGAACACTTCTGAGTGAGGAGGTAAATTCTCTTCCCCTTTTCTTTTAAATTTGACCAATGAAAAAAGATGTAATATTGAATGAAATTAAATATAAAAAGATGTAATATTAAATGAAATTAAATATAAAACGATGTAATATTAAATGAAATTAAATATAAAAAGATGTAATATTAAATGAAATTAAATATAAAAAGATGTAATATTAAATGAAATTTAATATTAAAAGATGTAATATTAAATGAAATTTAAAAAGATGTAATATTAAATGAAATTAAATATAAAACGATGTAATATTAAATGAAATTAAATATAAAAAGATGTAATATTAAATGAAATTAAATATAAAAAGATGTAATATTAAATGAAATTAAATATAAAAAGATGTAATATTAAATGAAATTAAATATAAAAAGATGTAATATTAAATGAAATTAAATATAAAAAGATGTAATATTAAATGAAATTAAATATAAAAAGATGTAATATTAAATCAAATTAAATATAAAAAGATGTAATATTAAATGAAATTAAATATAAAAAGTTGTAATATTAAATGAAATTAAATATAAAAAGATGTAATATTAAATGAAATTAAATATAAAAAGATGTAATATTAAATGAAATTTAATATAAAAAGATGTAATATTAAATGAAATTAAATATAAAAAGATGTAATATTAAATGAAATTAAATATAAAAAGATGTAATAATAAATGAAATTAAATATAAAAAGATGTAATATTAAATGAAATTAAATATAAAAAGATGTAATATTAAATGAAATTAAATATAAAAAGATGTAATATTAAATGAAATTAAACATAAAAAGATGTAATATTAAATCAAATTAAATATAAAACGATGTAATATTAAATGAAATTAAATATAAAACGATGTAATATTAAATGAAATTAAATATAAAAAGAGTTAATATTAAATGAAATTTAATATAAAAAGATGTAATATTAAATGAAATTAAATATAAAAAGATGTAATATTAAATGAAATTAAATATAAAACGATGTAATATTAAATGAAATTAAATATAAAAAGATATAATATTAAATGAAATTAAATATAAAAAGATGTAATATTAAATGAAATTAAATATAAAAAGATGTAATATTAAATGAAATTAAATATAAAAAGTTGTAATATTAAATGTAATTAAATATAAAAAGATGTAATATTAAATGTAATTAAATATAAAAAGATGTAATATTAAATAAAATTAAATATAAAAAGATGTAATATTAAATGAAATTTAATATTAAAAGATGTAATATTAAATGAAATTAAATATAAAAAGATGTAATATTAAATGAAATTAAATATAAAAAGATGTAATATTAAATGAAATTAAATATAAAAAGATGTAATATTAAATGAAATTTAATATAAAAGGATGTAATATTAAATGAAATTAAATATAAAAAGATGTAATATTAAATGAAATTAAATATAAAAAGATGTAATATTAAATGAAATTAAATATAAAAAGATGTAATATTAAATGAAATTAAATATAAAAAGATGTAATATTAAATGAAATTAAATATAAAAAGATGTAATATTAAATGAAATTAAATATAAAAAGATGTAATATTAAATGAAATTAAATATAAAACGATGTAATATTAAATGAAATTAAATATAAAACGATGTAATATTAAATATAAAAAGATGTAATATTAAATGAAATTAAAGATAAAACGATGTAATATTAAATGAAATTAAATATAAAAAGATGTAATATTAAATGAAATTAAATATAAAAAGATGTAATATTAAATGAAATTAAATATAAAAAGATGTAATATTAAATGAAATTAAATATAAAAAGATGTAATATTAAATGAAATTAAATATAAAAAGATGTAATATTAAATGAAATTAAATATAAAAAGATGTAAACTCGATTAAAAAGAAAATTTTAGAACACGGAATAATAAATGTTCACTTTGATAGGCGAAACAGATTTTTTATGCATCCTTTGTTTATTTCTGTTGATGAAATAAGGGGGGGGGAGGTATCTTATAAGAAATATTCACCTGAAAGAAATTTTGTTGGAGAACAAAGGGAAAACAACGATATTTGAAGGTTTTTCCAAAAAATTTTACAATCGCTAATAACCATTCGGAAGTCATAGTAAAAAATCATTTTTAGCAAAATTATCACCTTAAATTTTGGATCGACAAAACAAACGTGAAAAGATAATTTTGATAAAAGGGTCTTAATTCTTCAATCTTAAAATGCTGTACCCACTGAAAATTTATTCAGAGATATTTTTTGTTTGTTTTCTAATTTTCACTAATTTTGTATTTAAATGTTTGATAAAGTTTAACTGGATACAAAAAATACAGCATAACTAGGATGTTTGTTCTTTTTAACATTTTCTCAATGTATTTTGTAATCATCTTCACTCTTTATTGAAGTCTGGTTTCTTTTTGTTATCAGATGAAATATTGTAAATCTTATTTTTTGTTAATGAACATAAAAACGCTATGAACTCGATACATTGATATAAGTGCTCAATATCTGCATGACTCGGCGAGTTATGATATAAGTGCTCATTATGTATGTATGACTTTGTAAGTTGTGATATAAATTATGATATAAGTATTCGAGGTAGAGGTTATGTGAACATTGCCAATACATCTCATCAAAGTGGGGCTTGGGGCCAAACAAGGCCGACAAGATCTGGTATCCATTTCACTATTTCCACCTTCCAATTAGAGGTGTTAATGAGTTTTAGTGTTGAGGTAAGCATGAGCTATTAGTCAAGGAAAGGTCAAGTATAAAAATGAAAGTGCTTTATTATCAAAGTTCTGTCTTGACATAAATATAATGGTGTAAGTTCTCGTCATATTCGCTTCAACAGCGGACAGCTTTAAAAAATTCACTTCCAAACGTACCTATCTCTGTCCAGGTTTTTATTTATCCTTCTTTTGATCAAGTCTGTTTTTATTTTTTCTCATGTTTTCTGTGGCTTTCCTCTGTGAACTGAACCTACTACCTCAACTATTCTATGTCAGTGAAAATAAATATGTGTATATAAAAATAAATATGTAATATGTATATATATATATATATATATATATAGTCATGCACATGCAGTACTGTTTCGCTGTTTCACAGCTCATCAGTGCGGCTAAACAAGCAACTACCTCAAGCCAGGATCGAAACTCGATCGCCCAAATGACAGTCTGATGTGGATAAAAAGTAAATGCGAAAAATATATAAATGTTTATATCTTTTCTGTATTTATTTTCTATTTGTTGATGTGTAGGAATCCAAAAAGTCTTTCGAAAAAACAAAAATATTTTTTTTCAAGAGCACATAATTTTCAACCAATTCTCTGGTCTTCTCCAGTGTGAGTGTGTGTGTGTGTGTATATATATATATATATATATATATATATATATATATATATACACATTCATTAATCTGTAGTAATAATAATTAAGCTATAATAAGTAATAATATTGTACAATAAAAGACAAAAATAAGTTTAAGGCTCCCAAATTCAAGAACTCTCCTCCATTCTTTCAATATGGCCACCGCGTGTCCTGTTCTGTACACAAATTTTATCTTCCTCTAAAGTCACCAGATCTGTATTTACCTGTGTTCAAATAAATACATTAACTTTGTTTTTTACAATATTTTTTGCCTTCAGTTTATTTTTCTTATCAACCCACCTGTGAGTGACGTGTTATTAGTTAAATCGATGTTTACACATGTTAGATTTCTTGTCTTCCTGTCTGTCGATCTGTTTACTGGATGTAATCGAAAACAAAGCAAATGATGCAGTGAATGTATAATGTTCCTCTTAAAGACATGACTTAGGTCTGATGACTTCAGATGGAGATTAAATCTATAGAGTATATGGACATATGTGCAACACAAAGGACGTCATTTGCTTAGTTACATCATAAGAATGGACGTGAGCGTTAGGGTTTGTACATGTAGGAAAGTCATTTGGTAGGGGAAGGTTATGGAAAATATGGAAGGATGTGATAAGGATGGATTTGAAAGGAAGAAGGATAAGTAAAGACCTGACCAGAGATAGATTAGTTTGCCAGCATGTAAAACGGGCATTAAATGGAATATGATGACAACTATGTTGGGAAAGGTATGAATGTTAAGTTTTCGTGATAATGATAAAAAAACAGTAACATTTTCACAAATTTACAGGTATTTCTTACTACCTTTTAAAAAAAGTGTTAAAAAAATCAACTAGATAACAAATGTTATCAAAGGCAAGATAAGTTACTTTGTACCTACCTGGACAATTTCTTTTAATGGTTTTGCTCACTTTAAAATGTTTAATCGGTTCGAAAAACAAGGTGTCTAGCGTTTACATGGGAGCAAGAAAAATGGCTGTGCGTTTATCTTGTAAACTTCAAAATTTTGAAAATGATTTAAAACTAAAATAATTATACAAAATACTGTTAGAAACCCAATCTATGTTACCAAGACGTTTATTGGATAAGTTTCTTATAGTATTTTGTGTAATTATTTTAGTTTTAAGTCATTTTGAATTTCACAAATCAAGCGCACAACCATTTTTATTGTTTTTCATACCGATTAAACATTTTAATGTCAGCAAAATCACTGAAAAAATTGTCCAGGTAAGTACAAGAGTAAATTATTTTGCCTTTGATTACATTTATTTATTATGTATTTGATATATATTTTTTTATACTACTTTTTCAAAGGTCAGTGGACAGTAAAAGATACCCTGATTTATAATAGTTCATTTATACAAAAAGAAAGCATCTTTTGTAAATGGTTGCAAGCAATTACAATTGCACTAGAAGTGCTGTTAAAACAAAAAAATGTCCTTTTCTTGGAATATTTTTTTTATTCTTAAACTTTATTGAAGTTTTATTAATTCTTTTTCTTTGTTCAGTTTTTTTTTTTTTTTTTTTTTTTTTTTTTTTTTTTTTTTTGATTTTTTTGACTTGCCTATTACAAATAAATGCAACAAATTCCACCAGCATTTGCTGCCAATGTTTTTAGCCTTGGATTCTGGCATGTTTATTAGCATACAACAATTTTCCCCCAACGTTTTCTGCCACAAGCTTTTCTCTCTTTTTGAACACTGACTGACACTCAAGTACTGAAATTTTCTTCACTACTAAACTATAAAATACTAAAAACGTTTTGAGCTTCAATTTTAATCGTTTTTTTTTCTTTTCTTTCTGCTGCCTCTTACACACTTACATGGTATGATGGCTTTTACGCACCACAAATGCCTTGTTCTTGGCCCCCCTCCTCACTAACTACAACACCCCTCCCCCTCCTCCAGCTATTGTGTAACTGTCAGAATTATGCAACGTGTATGCATTTTTGTTATTTCTTAAGATTTTCATGAGTTGGTATTTTAAATGCTTTCTTTTTTTTTTTACATTGTGTATGAAGAAATTAATGAGTTTGATCTCAAAGAATCTTTCAATGCATATAAAAATACTTAATTTGAAAAGAACCCACTTTTCATTGCAAGTCAAAACCCGGTCAAGAAACGGGATGTTCTTGTTGCATAAAAGGAAAAATTACCTTCTGTGGATGCAGAGGAATTCGTGTTATGTGTTTTTTGACGACTGTACCTTTTGTTGAGACTGAAGTGATCAGATTGAAGTTAATTCTGCATTGCAACCACTTGCAGTTCTATGAACTGTGATAAAAGGAACTGCTTATGAAAGTGGCAGCGGACCTCTCTCGCATGTTGAGTGCAGGTATCTCACAAATAGAAAGAAATGTCTGTCCCAACATAATGTTTTAAAAACTTGCAATATCGAACTCTTCTGTGTGGGTAAGATTTGGTGTGCACATATGCAACATTCTAAGCTAATAAAAAGGAGCATGGGTCAGTAAATGGGAGAGTTGAAGTAACCAAGTCAAGTGCTGTGTTTTATTTGAGGGTAATCTCAAAACATATTTATCCACCTGTAAATATAATTGAACTGTTCCAGGTATAAATATTCCATGGATACATAAATCATGAGCCTCAATGATTGCAGCGGCAAATTTAAGTATTTTCATATTGTTGGGATACGTTTCTTTTAACAAAGTAATTTTATTTTATGTATATTGAATAGCATTTACTTTGAATTTTATTGATTAATAAAATCGTGTTCTGTAGTTTCATCAGAAATATTTCTTAACATGTGAAAAAAGAATTTTCAGTTAAAACAATAAAATCAGTTTCAGACGAAACAGAACGACATATAAAAAAAAAAAGCAGATGTAAATGAAGACAGGTTTTTAGTTAACATTCTCAAATCTGTCGCCATCAAAGAAAAATGCATGAAAATTTCTTTCAGATCAGTTTACTATCAAATTTTCTTCATATGCATTGTCAAGAAAAAAAAGCTTTTAAAATTCACAAATAGAAACTGTGCATGTGTGTGCGTGTGCCGCTTTCGGGTGGCATCTCAAAGCAATGTTGGCCATCGTGCATTTGTACAACTTCTCGTTAAGATTTTTTTTTTAGACGCATTACGCTACTTGTCTATGAATCTATAACCTCTTTTTTATTTTTAATTTGATAAATACAATAAGCTACCTTGTTTTTTTTTGAAAAGGCATCCTCCAAAGGAAGAACTATCAAATTAAGTATTAAATTCACAAGTGGTTCCTAATCTAATATATAAAAGGCTATATGTCTGTTTGTCTCCATATTTTCAAACTCTATCTCTTCCAATACGAAAAGTCGCAGAGCAGCACTAGGAACCTATTGGATTTTTTATGGACTATTCTTTTATGGGTTTTTAACTGGTTAAAATAATTTTTAAGGGTCAAAATTGAAAAAAAATCGTTATACATTTGGTACATTCTATTTTAGTTTATTTTAAATTTTTAATCAGTTCATATGCATGTCACATTAGTACAGTGGTAACGTCACCAGCTTTGAATGCTAGTTTTGCTTTCGATTTCGATTCTAGCTGATGGCAGCCAAATATTTTATTTGTTACTTTTGAAATCACAACTCTATAATAATATATACGAAATTAGGACGAATTAAAATATTATATTTAAGCGTATTTTACGACCAGGCAAAGCCAAGAGCCCCCCTGCTAGTCATATGTGTATTCTTGTCAGGCAAGATGACATTAGGTTTTTGCAGTTCTTACAAAAATCAAAATCCTCCTACATATAACGCCTGGTATTGCCAAATGGCTGACCATCTGGCACTAACCAGGCTTAATGTTGCATTCGTTACTTCGCCTTTGATAAATCTAACATATTTCATAATAGATAATTAGTCTTCAAAACGGCTGACATCCCAAGCAAAAACCTTCTTTTTTTATTATTATTTAAATGAGGAAAATATATATATATATTAATATAAACAAATTTACATGGTCGCAGCACAGAACATGCTAATATTTCAGAAAAATAGTCTGTTAAAACCAGAAGTCTTCTTCAGGCAACTTAATAAATGGTTGCATTTTTCTGTGGAAAGCAACCATTTATTTTGTAAATTTGTTTATTAATAAAAATATATCTTGCTTTTCTTTTATTGAGCACTCTTAATAACCTCATCAAATTCATTAGTTATCACTCTTGAATACCTATAACCTGGTATATATATATATATATATATATATATATATATATATATATATATTGCTATTTAGCCTTTATAAAACTTTTGTTGAATTAAAATATCGGATTTAGACTTTCTTTTGTTAGTTTTTACAGAAGTCTGTCTACAATATAAGTTCAATATAAAAATGATCACTGATATTAACAAGTTGACATATGTACAAATTAAAGAACCCGTTATACATTCTGAAACTACATCAGGGACGTGCAGAGGGGGGTACTCGGGAGTACTCAAGCACTTGCCTCTTATACTCCTGTTTTAAAAGTGCCCTTTTCAGAGGAATGTATTACAGGTCTATGCCTCATCATTACTATATTTTTGCCGTTTTTTTTTTGTTTTTTTTTTTTCTTTGCATCTGCCCTTCGTAGCATTAAATGTCGCTATCCATTTACGGAGTTATGGAGTTGATTCAAGAGGTAACCAACCAACATGTAGAGTTAATCAGAGTTAAGACTTTTGTTATCGTCCCTTGTCTATGTATAAAGGAAAGTCTGTTTGGAGTGATCTCTTCTTGGCTATTGTTGTTGTTTCCTTTAACAAGATGGCATTTTAGCTAAGATAGGGTGTTTAAAGAAGGAGCAAATGAAAATCCAACCACTACCAAGTTTCTGATGAATTGTAAGCCGTATATAAAAACAGATATGTACAGCACAATCATGTCGATACACCGGTGCTCGCCAGATCACCAAAGTTAAGCAACATTGAGCCTGGCCAGTACCAGATGAGTGGGCATTTGGGAAGGCTAGGCCCTGTATGTATCTTCTGGGAAAGTTGGGCGTGTGGTCAGCACCCTCACTACAAAAGCATCTACAAAGTTGTGGATGGCCTGTGCCCCTCCAGGGGCTCAAGGCTATGGATATAAAAACAGATGCTGCTGTTGTGTAAAATTGAATTAAAACATGAAATCGGGAATTTTGACCAACCTACCGGTTAGTGTAGGTAATGGGACCAAAATGGGAGGTGGGTAGTCAGGGCAGTATTTACTTTGTAGCTTTTGGTGTTGATTTTTATAAACCTTTCAAAAAAAAATTTTTTTTACATAGGAATCACCACGTATCAAGACTCAGAGGCCACTCGAGGATAAGGATTAAAGAGTATACAGTAGTCAATGGAACAATAAGTGGAAATTTGGTAAATTGGATTACTTAAGGGGATGGCTCATCAAAAACTTGTTTATGTTGGACTTGAAGACGACCATATTGTAGTCAGCTGGAAAGCAGGCAAATGGAAGACAGTTCCACATGATCACTAAAAATATTAAAAAGCTAGAATATAAAATATTTGTAGCTTTTCCGACACAAAATGTTCCTAGATAATGAAATATGCTTAAATGAACAAATGTTACTGAACTCCGTAAAATATAGATTTTGTGAAGTGAACTCCGTAAAATATAGATTTTGTGAAGTGAACTTAATGGACATTAATTGGCATGGATGTCGCTTAACTCTCCAGGGTCACCGCATTATTTCATGCAGTGTGTCTTGGGCAAGAATAGCCTGGAGGTGCCCATCCCTCTCCAGGCTCTGAGCACATACAGCACATAGTATTATTAAATAGTCACCTATTTTAATATTGGTCAGGCTCAACATCACTTAACTTTGGTGATCTAATGAGAATCGGTGTGTCTTTCAGCTAATCCCTGTACCTCAAAAATGGACAACTCACATTTCGATTACCCTCTTTTAGTTGACTGTATGCTAGTTGCTTAGGAAAACGGTTTTCATCCATGCAAACAAGGTGATCAGCCCACCGAAGCTGAGACTTCATCAAGAAGGCCTCAATACTTAAAATGTCGCACCTAGCAAACAATCCCGAGCTAGGGTCTTGTTTTTCAATGTTAATCCACATATACTGCAAAGGCAACGCTTATGGAATGTATCCAATTGCTCAATCTGCCTACGGTATGGGGTCCAGGCTTCCGATCCATACAGGAGTATCGAAACAATCACTGCACGATAAACTGAGATTTTGGTCTTTAAAGTCAAATCTCTTTTGTTCCATACTCTTGACCGCAGTTTGCCGAAGGCATCAGTCGCCTTTGAAATTCTGCTCAATATCTCATCATCAAGTGATGCTGACAAATTCACCTTACTTCCGAGATATGCAAAGGATTTAACATACTTTAGAGGCTGTCTATTCACTAAGATTTTCTGAGGCGGTTCCACATATTCTGGTCTCGGAATATTCACACCACCTTGCTGCAACGGGGTGGGCTTTGGTTGGTAGATAACTTCTGTCTTTTTAATACTAATCATCAAACCAAATGCTTTTGCGGCATTGGAAAACTTGTCAACTAATTCTTGTGCTTCTTTTAATGAAGTGGCCACGAGTGCAGCATCGTCTGCAAAAAGAAAATCACGAACAATTTTGCTTCTTGTTAGTGTTTTATCTTCGAATCTTTGATGATTAAAAAGACCCCCGGTAGTTCTAAACTCAAAATGGACACCTTGCATGTAATCTTTAAAAGCATGCTCGAGCATGATTGAAAAGAAGATGGCAAAGAGCACAGGTGCCATAACACAACCCTGTTTCGTACCGGTTTTTACCTTGAATGACTCAGAACTTTCCGTCTGCTCTTACACATGCCTCCATATTCTCGTGAAAGGATATTATTACATTTACCATTTTTTCAGGGATTCCAACTTTATTCAAAACCTTCCAAAGTGCGACTCTGTTGACAGAGTCAAACGCCTTGGTTAGGTCGATAAAAACGACAAACAGATGCTGATTTTTCTCACGTGCCTTCTCTACAACGGCGTAAACAGTAGATCATGTCGATGGTTCCCCTTCCAGATCTGAGTCTCAGGATAAATTTTGTCTACTAGATGAATGATTATCCTGTTCAAAATGACCCTGGCTAGTACTTTTCCAGCCACAGAGAGCAGTGATATTCCACAGTAGTTATCACAATCAATGCGCTTTCCTTTATTCTTGAAGAGATGGATTATTGACGAGTTCCTGAAATCCTGAGGTACAGAACCGCTTTTCCAGATCCTGATGAATAACTCCAAAAGTTTTTTCAAAAGTGTGTTCCCCCCAAACTTGAATATTTCAGCCGGTATACCATCATCACCTGCACACTTTCTCAGTAGCATTTGTTTTACAGCTACGAGAACTTCAGAAAAATTAGGAATCACATCTAGTTCTGGTATTTGGATTCTTGCAGGCAAAGAACTCAAAACATCATCGTCAACATCAGAAGAAGAATTTAGCACTCCTTTAAAATGGTCCTCCCAGCAGTTAAGGATGTCATTCTTATCAGTCAACAAGGTTGTACCATCTGCCCCCATAACGGGTGAAGTACCACATTGTTTTGGTCCAAAAACTTCTTTCAGACCCTCATAAAATACCCTCGCATCTTTCCTATCAAAAGCAGCCTGGAGCTCAGAGGCTTTTGCAGACCACCAATCTTCTTTCATTTTCCTCAATCGGCGCCGAACATCCCTCCTGACACTGAGATAAGCCGACCTCTTCACTGCAGAATTCTTGTCTGATATTCAGGCCCTGTGCGAAGAGTGCATCCGGTCTAAAATACCCTGATTTTCAATGTCATTTTCGTCGAAATAATCCTGATGCTTCCTCTTGGAAAGTCCAACATTCATAGATGGCATCCCGCAATTTCTTCCAGGACTCTTCAATATCATTGTTTATCACAATTTCGTTTAATTTCGCATCTAACTTAGAAGATAATTCTTCTTTCTTTTCAGTGTTCAGTTCTTTCATATTCAATGGCTTTGGCATCTTAATTGTATGCCTTCTGCCCTTAGGTTGTAGTTTCAGTGATGTCTTGCATCGAATCAGGGCGTGATCCAACAGCCAACATGAGTCATGAAATTAACGACTCAAAAAATATCTCTCCTGTTTCTTTTCCGGGCTATAACAAAGTCAATAAGATGCCAATGCTTGGACCTTGGGTGCATCCATGTGCTTTTACAACGATTTGGCTGCTGAAACATAGTATTTGTAATGAAGAGCTCATGTTCACTACAAAATGATAACAAGCGAATTCCATTGTCATTTATTTTCCCCATACCGTGAGCCCCAATCACATTTCCCCATGTCTCCCTGTCCGAGTCTACCCGGGCATTGAAATCTCCCATCAGTAAGATCTTGTCATGAAAGCTTACGTTTCTTACTATGTCACCAAGCTTTTCGTAGAAGTTTGTGGCTTCTACCTCTTCTGCATTTAGAGTTGGTGCATAGCAACTTAGCAGTGTCAGTCCCGTTCCAGCTGTGAGTCCCATTCTAAGGGTCATTAAATGTTCGTCACCGCCCCGAGGAAGACCCTCCAGAGAATCAGCAATATTTGATTTTATTGCAAAGCCAACACCGGAACTATGCCTTTCCCCCTCTTTCCGACCTGACCAAAAGAACGTGTAACCTTCGCCAATTTCTTTCAATTCACCTGATCCCAAAAGATGTGTCTCAGACAAGGCAGCAATGTCAATGTTGTATTGTTTCAGTACTTTTGCAACTAGCGCCATCTTCCTCTCGAAAGAATCATCACTATCAAGCAATGTTCTTACATTCCATGTTTTAAAATTGAACGCATGCTTTGTATTTCGAATTGAGTTTTTGTTTCGACTGCACAATTGGATAGCCAGTCAACGGCAGCAAGATGACAAGCTTTTGTGTGAACAAGATTTTTTTAGGGCTCCTTTTATCGCCCCCTCCCTGTCTAGGGAAAGCAGTGCTACATCTAGAAAAGATCTGCTTTGCCACATAGTAGAGGACACGAACTGTGCAATTGTTCACAAATTTTTACACAAGAACGGCCATCACCTATTACGCCACCAACTGTGCAGAGTACCGACTAAAAGCCTCCAGTGGTATCCTCCACCACCAGTACCCCATCGCCAGTGGACTTCGCCTGATGGAACTTTTTGCTTACCTTTTTAGATGTTGTAAGAAAGCAGAGTGATCAAACTCATGGCTACCCACACAATGATTTGATTTAAGTGGTAATGGCTTGTGTAGAACCATTCACACTTTTTGAAACAGCCTATAACATCAGTTGGTGCAAAATATGGCACGGAACTAATGAACAGCTGCATCTCAGGCTTTGTAATAGAGTTTTCCATCACTTAGGTAGACTGCCAACCAGATTTAAGAGCCACTACCTGCACATGAAGTGAGATATTGCGCGCCAGACAATAACCTGACTCTGCGCTATATATATATATATATATATATATATATATATATATATATATATATATATATATACACACATACACACACATGCATATAAGTGCATGTGGAGCTAGTTGGCCGTTGACCCTAGGAGGGTTCATTCGCCCTTTGTAATGGTATATATATATACTCTGGTGTACATTATATATATATATATATATATATATATATATATATATATATATAATGTACACCAGAGTCTGAGATATTAGAGAAGTATGTGTGAATAATGAAAGTTAATGTTAATGTATTTGTATTATGCATTTGAGAGTTTCAGCAACTGCTGTCGGAAGACATAATGTAAAGATAAGGCCAGTTATAGTTTCAGAAGGAATAGTCAGAAAGGGAGTAAGATGTTGTTTTAATTTTCATGCATGAATGGGATGGGATTTTAAACTCTTAGAAGACTTGAAATTCTTAAACGCAAAATAACTTCAAGGGAGTTAATTTCTTTTCTTTTTTTATAACATTTTCACCCCAAACAAGGCACACCGCCACTTTGATCTAGAGGGCTACTATCAAGGACATAAGTTGCAGGGGTACTATGTGGGGAGTTGGGCAGCAAGACGTCGGTTCATGTTACACTTGAACTTCTGCATGTCAGTACCGTTGGGGAAGCAGGAACCTAGAAGGGAGTTCCAAAGTCTAGCGGTTCTGAGGAAGAAACTACTGGAGTAGAAAGCTCTCTTACATCTAGGGATCTCTACTGTGAAGAGGTGGGATTTAGCTGTTTGTCGGGTCTGTTGGGGGTATTTACGTCGAGGGGGTACAAGTGCTTGCAGTTCGTCAGAGCATTCACCATTAAAGTATTTGTAGAACAGGCAGAGGGATGCAACATTTTGTCGATGGAACAGAGGCTGTAGCTTAGATGACAGTTCAGGACCTATTAGTTGGTGACTCTCTTTTGAACTTTGTCTTGGAGCGAGAAACTAGTAGCAGATGCACCAGCCCAAATATGACAACAATACTCCATACATACGCGAATGGTGGCCTTATAGAGGTACAGGATACTTTCGGGCGTTAGTAGCTTTCTAGCACAGTAGAGAGAACCTACCTTCTTCACAGCAGTCCTGGCAATACTCTCAATGTAATTGTTCCAACTCATGTCCCTGTGAACGTTAGGCCGAGAAGTTTAAAAGATGTACTTTCAGATAAAGAGTCTTTGGCCATTGCTATTGGTGGTATAGAAGGTTTCTTGTAATTATTGAAGGAAACAAATTTAGTCTTGGCAGCATTGAATGTGACCATCCATTTTTGTCCCCATTCCACTACATATCGGAGGTCATACTCAAGTGTTTCTGCCATTTCTTTAGATATGTGTTCATTTGTTTTCCTGTCGTTTCTGTTAGTGAGTGTGGTGTCATCAGCATATATACCCATCTTACAAACAATTTTGTCAGGAAGGTCATTAATGAATATTAGGAATAATAGAGGTCCAAGGATAGACCCCTGAGACACTCCTGCATTTATATCATATTGTTTAGATGTACGACCGTTAATCCAAATAATTTTGCAATGGTGTCTATTTTGATTTTATTTATCGTATGGTTTGACTTGTATAAGTTTGTTTGAATTTTTAAAGATTGATTGGTAAATGATATAGACATAGAATGTTTATCTTCAAGAAAATATCTTCTATTTGATTATCTATAGTTTTTTGTGACCAAACAATATTTTTAGGAAATTAATTCCTATTTCAGTCTCATAAATTCTTTTGAGCTGTGAACAAAACGCACACTTGAGTTGGATTATTTTGTCCCTCTTTCTCCCACAACATAATTTTTCACTTATTCACCTATTCAGCATCCTTTTTTTCCCCTCCCAATTGATAATAAACTCACATGCGAACAAGACAACACTCAAAAATGAAAGACTCATCTCAAACAAAAAATCCATCTTTTTATGTTGCCAACTCGGACTCCAGACGGCACCTAAATTTGCATACTTTATTATTCTTGTATCAGAATGATTTTAGGTTTATACGTCAGTGCTTCTCTATAGCGAGCGCATGTCAACCATGAGTGTTTATTGCTCTCTCCACGCTATTACCACACTACATGAGGTGTGCTTTACTTTAAAATTAACTTTGAATTAGAAATACAATAGTTAACTGTCATTGAAAATATGAACCAAGGGAAGTTAACTCCTTTTCATGTTGAAAAATCATGTTTTCTCTTTGATACTTGAGAGCAATGATACGATGGGTGTATAATGTGAGTGTTAAAGATAGGCTTAGTTCCAATGACATAAGAAGTTTAAATCCGTATAGTAGAGAGAGATGTGTGCAGAACAGGAGACTCTGATGGTATGGCCACATTTAAGAAAAGGATAAAAGTTTTGGGTTAGTATATAGATGTAGAACACTTGCTGTAACAGGTTTAGTTCACAGCAGAAGGTCAAAGAAAACATGGAAGGAAGTGATAAAAATGACTTCAGAGAAAGGATAAATAAAGACCTAGCCAGAGATAGGTTAGTTTGAAATTCTATTTTTAAAAGCCGTTCAACACATGGCATGTAGTACTGATGTTAAACCAAATATGATGAGACTTGTGTTATGATGGCGCATTTTCTAAAAAGCAACTGAATGTCAGTATATTTTCCAATCTAAAAAATGGTAGAAGATAAGGTTTAAGCAACAACAATCATTAAAAATTGTTTTTTGTGTTCAGAAAAAAAATTGACTGTGTTTCAATTTTAATTTCAAACAAGAAACCTAAAATCATTTGTTATTGATATTTTTCAAATCTGATCAGTTAAATGTTAAAAAATAACTTGCTAATGCTAAAAATAAAACCATATAAAAATATATCTGCTTCGTAAAATCTATGAGCCTAGTTCCAAATGTAAAGCCTCTTATTTTTTACTCAAAACGTTGAAGAGCTACAAAAACAGGGGCGATACTATTAGAATAAGTGACCTTTTGTGCCTTAGATTCATTTTTCTACATGGTCATCACCATTCTCAATGCACTTTTGACAGGAACTCAATGACACATCTCTGATTCTGATGCATGTCCATGACAGGGGTTGCTTTCTTAGTCTCACACCGTCAATATCTGCAAAAGATAGATGAAACTTTCAGATCATGAATGCATAATTTCAGTCATCATATCAATGTAATTTGCAATCCCCTCCGATCCATTTGAGCGAAATAAAAAATAGGAGGCATTACTTTTGGAACACTCATCATACAATTCTAGATTCTGTTCTTCACCATTGTCGATAATATTTACCAATTACAAAAAATTCTGCAGCAGTTCTTCAGAATTAAAACAGCATAAAGAAACTCCCCATACTTTTTTTTTTTTTTTGACGTCCTAGGAATCTTAAACTCTTAGAATCTTGGTCCAAACATCCCTAAACCCTCCAGGGTTGGGGGGGGGGCTGTATTATTTTATGCAGCATGTGAGATAAAAATAGGATGCATTAATTTGGAATGCACCTCATAATCAAAATTTGGAGGAACAAGTTAAATATATGCAAACTATGGCTTAGAGGCTTTTCACATTTAATTTTTTTTTTTTCATTACATTTTCACCCCAAACAAGGCACATTGCCACTGTGGTGTAGGGGGCTACTATCAGGGGCAGCAGCTACTGGGGCACTATGTTGGGATTTGGGCAGCAAGATGTCGGTTCACGTTACACTTGAACTTCTGCATGTCAGTACAGTTGGGGAAGCAGGGACCTGGAATGGAATTCCAGACTCTAGCGGTTCTGGGGAAGAAACTACTGGAGTAGAAAGATCTTTTACATCTAGGGATCTCTACTGTGTGGCGGTGAGATTTAGCTGCCTGTCGGGTTTGTCGAGGGTTTCTACGTCGTGGGGGCACAAGTGTCTGCAGTTCATCAGAGCATTCACCATTATAATACTTGTAGAACAGGCAGAGGGATGCAACGTTTCGTCGATGGGATAGAGGCTGAAGCTTAGATGCCAGTTCAAGGCCTATCAGATTGGCAACTCTCTTTTGAACCTTGTCTAGGAGCGAGAGACTAGCAGCAGATGCACCAGCCCAAATGTAACAGCAATACTACATACATGGGCGAATGGTGGCCTTATAAAGGTACAGGATACTTTCAGGTGTCAGTAGTTTTCTAGCACGGTAGAGAGAGCCTACCTTCTTTGCAGCGGCCCTGGCAATGTTTTCAATATAATTGTTCCAACTCATGTTTCCTGTGAACGTTAGGCCAAGCAATTTGAGCAGTTTAGTCTTGGCAGCATTGAATGTGACCATCCATTTGTCCCCATTCCACTACAGATTGGAGGTCATCCTCTAGTGTTTTTGCCATTTCTTTAGTTATGTGTTCATTTGTTTTCCTTTGTTATTTGTTAATCTATTATAGCTTAAGAGGACTAAATCCTCTCCCCCCCCCCTTGAGCTGATCTAATATCTGCAGTATTCAGAGCGACTGGTATGAAATCCATATAGTCCAGCAGGGTTTGTATTACTATACACGTAGATTTGAAAAAGTTGTCAAAAATCAAATATATAACAAATAAAATACTGTTAAAAACTCGCTCAATATATGTTACCGTGACGTAGGCTGACATATATTCGGTGGGGTTTTAACAGTATTTTGTATAGTTTTTTTTATTTTTAACTCCTTTTCCCAAACTTGTTCAACAGAATTCGACACCATTTTTTCCAATACATCGGTAAACACTGTTTTTCTAGCTGAATAAACATGTTACATTAAATAAAAACACTAAAAAGTTATGCAGTAAGGTAGAAAAGAAACTTATCTTACCTTTTGATAACATTTATTTGTTATATATATGTTTTTTGACAACTTTTTCGAATCTATGTGTATAGTAATACAAACCCATCCACCCTTCCTCATAAGTCGTAGCTATAAGTTTATTTACCTTTTGTTTTTTTTTCTGATCCTGAATTCAGACCATTTTTTTTTTTTTTTTTTTAACGATAGAATACTCGTCCCAAGATGAATAATGAACAGAATAATTTGCACTACTTTTATGTCCCCTTACAAAGATTAAAATCGAGGTACTAAAACTTATGTCTAGAATCCTTATTCTAATTTTGATCTCAATCCATTGCATGATTTTCATTCTAGAAAATGTCAAAAGTGTAAGATTAAAGAAGCTTTCCCAGAAAACAACAAAAGAGCAACTCATGGGATGACAGATTTTTTTTTTTTTAAATTAGCCAGGTTGTTTGGCAAGGATGTATATTGTTAGGCCACCTTTTTAATGTATCTGCTGTAGAGTTGTGTCTGGTCTCGGGAGGCTATCCTCACAGATATTATTTCTTTTCGAAAATGGGGTTTATTTTAGAAGGAAGTGGAAAAGTAAAACGATGTCAATTTTCTATTACAAATGGAGATTTCATGTCAGTCTGAAACCGAAGCTCTACTATTAGTTCTAATTTTTAATGCTCAATTCATGGGGTTGGAGACTATAGTATCTATTCTGTTAGGAAATCTTCACAGGTATTACCTCCTCCTTTGGTGAGGTAGTGAAGAATAGTTGTCCATACACCATGATACTATCCTAGGTATTAGCTCCTAATTTGAGAAAAACTAAAAAGTATATATAGCATCCTCCCAGGGATAACCTTCTCTTTGTGGAGGAATAGTGATATACTAAAAGAAATATACGAATATGGGTGCATATTTTCTGCTAATTAATGATTAATAAAAAATATATTGCATTTTTAGAAGAAAAAATTTTTTTTATTTAGTTTATAACTAATCTTAATTCCTGACCAAAAATGCACCAAACATTGATGTTACTGTTTTTCCCCCCTTTGCAAAACTCAATCATGTTCTGCAAAGGCAAAAAACTTAACCGTGTTCTGCAAAGGCAAAAATAAAAAACATTTTTTCTTTATAAAGCAACTAAACTAAACACCATGATTTGAAGATATAAAGAACTTGAAGCCTAAAAATTATTTCCAAAGTGATCGTTAAATAATTCGAAAAGGGTGGGCATGCCATAAAACAAAACAACCAAATTAAACCTGGAAACCAGAAGAAAGTATTATTAGTGGTAGTATTAGTAGTATGTAATTCTTGTTGATATGCAGTAAAATGAATATTATTTTCAGTTAAGTTTAGTCATTCACTCGACTGATTAGGTATCTTGTGTAATCATTGTGTTAACACTGACATATTTCATTGTTCAGATGCGACTGCAAAGCGAAAGAAAAATGTAAGGGAAAAAAATTTCGCTCAAGTTTATGAGAAAAAATAAATACATTCAAACAGTATAAATTTTATAGATTTAACCTCCGACCTTCTTCAGGCATATCGTGAAATCTGCATGGAATTTCGAACAGAGCTCTTTATTTAATCCATGGACTTAGCATGCTCTCATTCTGTCAGCCATGATTAAGTAATTTGCAATTGTAGTTTGAGGATTGAAGTTTCAATGTTTAGAAGAGTAACTTTACAACTAAATCATCAAATACTTTATCCACTACGCCATGGGTCCTTACGCAACAAGGACATGCTATGCCCATGGATTAAATAAAGGGTTCCATTTGGTATTCTATACAGATTCCAGAGTTTGACAGAAATGAATGAAAACGTTGTGAAAATAAGATGAGAACAGAATCCAAATAATTTAGACATTTTTTTTTTTTTTTACTTTTATGATAATCCCAAACAAGGCATATTGCTACTGTGAAGTAAGCGATCACTATGATTAGGGGCTCGTATGGAGTATTCTAAGTAGGGAGTTGTCCAGCAAAATGTTTGTTCATATTACATTGAAATTTCTGCCTGTTGGTACAGGAGTGGACAGCCTGAGGACAGAATCTAGTATTAGAGTAGAAAATTTTCGGAAATCTGGAAACTTCTACAGTGAAGAGGTTAGGGTTTTACTGTTTATGTTGAAGCAAGCTTGTGATTCTGCACTTTTTAGCAGAATTTTAAAAAAATTTAATCCAAAACAGTGATTTTTCGTTTAAATCACTACGTTTCCTAGGTGTGTGCTCTCAATGTTTGATCAAAAGTCACTTTCTATTTTTTTTTCAATAAGAAATTCGTTTTCTATTATTTTTTTTTGCGATACGAAATTCTTTTTGGCGTTTTTTTTTTTTTTTTAATAAGGCAAAGCTAATTTTTCCCTCCTATGACAATTTTTTCTTGAAAATTTAAAATGAGTTTTGCCGTGAAAACTAAGACTTGAAGCAATTCATTCATCAAAGAATGACTTCCTGTTTCTTTTCCCTACATTACACACTCCTAACAAATAAAATGAATATAATTTTTTTCAATCGGTTTGCGTTACAAATAAAATCGTTCAGTGTTTTTTTTTTTTAATTTTTTTGTTTTTTTTTTCATTTTAAATAATAAATTGCACAAATAATCTATCGGCATTTTACAAAATGTTCTTTTGCGTATTTAATTTTTTCCCTTTCATTTCTGTATATTACTTTTTAAGAATTCTGATATAAACAAAACAATATTAAACTGAAGATAATAACCACGTACGTTTATAGTGTCGCAATTTTTTCAAACGATTATTTTGATTGTATTTTCATTACAAGTTGGAATCATTTTAAAACAAAAAACAAATGTTTTTCTAATGTAAAAAAAAAGTTTCTTTCTATAAATTTTAACTTTCTTAATCGAAACTGATTGGAGTTTTTCAGGAGCAAAAGTTTTTTTATGAAACTCTTTCTCTCTACACACACAAAGGGGGGGGGGGCTTATGGCCTCCAGGTTAAGAAATACATCTGAAATTCAGTTTTTTGTTTTTGCCATTTGTTACTTACGTTCCTGTTGAAAGAGTGCAAATATAAAAAGTTCACATTCAACAAAAGTATATGTAAAACAAGCAGGAGGAATTTTTTCTTCGATTGCAGAAGACAATTGTTGCGTTCTCATTCTAGAGAGGAGTGGACATTAGTGAGGGAGACAGAATAAATTTGTCAATTTTCTATCCTATTAATGAAGAACTTGCTGATATTTACAATTTTAGGAATGAAAAAGAAAAATGAAATCATATACAGCATAATCATGTTGATACATTGTTAAAATGTTTTTGACTCCTAATGAAAGTATGACTCTAATAATTTCGACGATCGTTTTTATGACCACAGTTATCATAACCAACCAATCAGAAGCTTAAAAAGTTACTATGAAATGAGAAATTAAAAGAATTGAAGAAATGTTTGAAATCTGTATATATGTGTGTGTATGTAAAGTTGAGGGGTTTTTTTTCTGATACTGACATAGATACTTTGTTTCATTTCATTATTATGCTTCATTTTATTTATGCATAATTTTTATATTGTACATAATTGCATAGAATTTAGACTGAAAATGTTCTAGCACACGGACCTGTTTATATATATATATATATATATATATATATATATATATATATATATATATATATATATTTCTCTCGTTGGAACTACACAACCATCACTTTAAATATATATATATATATATATATATATATATATATATATATATATATATATATAATGTCTTATTTATAGCATTCCGAATTTTACTGGGTTTATATAATTGAAAATTCAGTAATCGTTCATATACCAATAATTTTTAAGCCAAAAGGGATGACTTAAACTGTAAGCTACAAAATTATCATATTTCATAATTGAGCAAATAGTGTATTTGTTGCTATCAATCCATTCCTTGATGTCTTGTTTTTTTTAAAACAATATACACACACACACACACACACACACACACACACACACACACTTCAGAATAATGTAATGCAATAAAATCTAATAGTATGCACATCCAGTGATTACGGTCTTAAAAAATATTATTGGATGTAATATTTTATAAAGACAATCCCAGCTAAATGAAAAGTACTCAATATACCAGATAGAGCAAATATATATAATTTGGGAATTCAAATTTTATGATTTGAAACTGTTAAATTTCAAATCTAGAATTTTTATTTTATGCAACACAAAGAATACATTTTAATAAGTAATACTTATTAAAATGTATTCATAAAATTTGAATTACTAAATTTATTTATATATATATATATATATATATATATAAATAAAAGTGAATTTGTGCATGTGCGAAACGTCTCTACCAAGCTTCTCTCTGAATATTTACTTTACAGACTAGAAACTTGATATATAGAGTATTTGAACCTTAGGAACATTTTCGATTTAGTTTTTAGCCTGTAGAAATAGCTGCTTATGAGGCAAAATTTGTTCAAAACGTTGACCTTGGCAGAAGTAAATCAACTAACTTCTGAGCATGCATACATTTACATTTTTATTTTGAAGTCACTTAATTTTTAGCCTTTTTTATCCATCTGGTAATAGCTCAGGCAGTAATGACGAAAGTTGAAACGCTAAATAACAAGTAAGGAATGAACGCTGAATGTTTTAATTCTGATTCCAGCTGATGGCACCAAAGTAATTTTTTTTTTTCATTTTTGAAATCATTACTATATATATTGGGTACAATATAATAATCAATAGAGCATTTAGTCTATAAAAATACATACAAAATCTGTATGCATTAAAGTATCATATTTATGCATATTTTACGACTGGCCAATGCTGGGCGGCCTGCTAGTCTATGTATCTATAAAAGTGAGAATGTGTGTGTGAGGACACTTCTCAACCTATATACTCATTGAATGTTTGATCTACAGACTTGAAATCTGGTATATAGAGTATCCAGACATGTGGAAAACTTTTTAATTGGTTTTTATCCGGAAAAAGGGGCTGCTAAGGGGTTAAAATGGAAAAATTGGTACTGGGGTGTTTATCGGATTTTTATGTTTGTCAACTGTTTCACAGGGGTTGAAAACACTTTTAAAGAACGTGGTCAGCTAGTCTAATGGTTATCGTACTTGACTCACTGTCTTTAGGTTTTGGTTTTGAACTTAGCTTGAGTATTTTCTTTTTTTACTTACAAGAAGTGAACTGTTTAGAAAAAACAATACTCACCTGCACATGTCTTAGGTTTTTTTTTCCGTTTTTGTTGTTTTTTTTTTTTCTTTATTTTTGGGAAGGAATTTAATGTTACATTTAATACTTTCAATGTTGAGTGCATCTTCTAGTATATATAAAAGTGATCTTGTCTGTCTGTCTGTCTGTCTGTCTGAGACATGGTCTCTACCAAACTCCTCTGTCAATTTTTGGTCTACAGACTTGAAACTGTGAAACAAATTTGATTTGATCTTTACCCGGTAAAAATAGCTGCTAACGATTCAAAATTTAAAAAACTTGGCATTTCACAGGCGTAAATTGACTGAAAGTTCTCTTCTACACATATGCAAATATACATATATATGCAAATACACATATATACCTTTTACAACATTATTTTTTAAAAGTTTTTCTATGTGTAAAATCATATGACAACAGATAAGGCTGGAGAGCTATAGGTTCTGGTTTCGATTCTAGCTTATGGTACCAATTGATTTTTTTTATGACTAATATATATTGGTACAATATAATAATCTACAGAGAATTGGCTCTGTAATAATAAATACGAAATCTGCATAAATTAAATTATCATATTTAAGTGCATTTCACAATGCTGGTTGGCCTGCCAGTAGCATATAAAAAAGTGCATGTGTTAATAAAAGATTAGTGTCATCGGCAAATAAACTAGACTTTAGAGATCATTTTGTTAATTACAAATGTTTCTTTTTTTTAATACGAGATCACAGATATTTTGATGCATCCTGTTTCTATTTGCCAAACTTTTTTTTTTTTTTTTTTTGTCAATAAATCTTTCAGTTTTACACACACACACACACACACACACACACACACATATATATATATATATATATATATATATATATATATATATATATATATATATATATATATATATAATGTTGAGAGAGAGAGGCCCCCAGAATCATACAGTACCCGTTTTCTGACGTTTTTAAAGGTTTCATGTCATATGATTTTGGGAGTTTTACATAATAAATAGCGGTCTGTATATTTTTTTTTTTTAGACAAAAAAGAAAATCAAAAACAAAAGTAAAAAGACTCGGTCAATGCTGATGTTGCTAACGATGTATCCGTTAAATGGGATTTTTTCCTGAGCTTGTTAACACTGTATCCGTTAGATTTCTTCCAAATGTTGCTAACGATGTATCCGTTAGATTTGATTTTTTCCTGAGGTTGTTAACACTGTATCCGTTAGATTTCTTCGAAATGTTGCTAACGATGTATCCGTTAGATTTGATTTTTCCTGAGGTTGTTAACACTGTATCTGTCAGATTTCTTCCAAATGTTGCTAACGATGTATCCGTTAGATTTGATTTTTTTCCTGAGCTTGTTAACACTGTATCCGTTAGATTTCTTCCAAATGTTGCTAACGATGTATCCGTTAAATGGGATTTTTTTCCTGAGCTTGTTAACACTGTATCCGTTAGATTTCTTCCAAATGTTGCTAACGATGTATCTGTTAGATTTGATTTTTTCCTGAGCTTGTTAACACTGTATCCGTTAGATTTCTTCCAAATGTTGCTAACGATGTATCTGTTAGATTTGATTTTTTCCTGAGCTTGTTAACACTGTATCCGTCAGATTTCTTCCAAATGTTGCTAACGATGTATCCGTTAGATTTGATTTTTTCCTGAGCTTGTTAACACTGTATCCGTCAGATTTCTTCCAAATGTTGCTAACGATGTATCCGTTAGATTTGATTTTTTTCCTGAGCTTGTTAACACTGTATCCGTCAGATTTCTTCCAAATGTTGCTAACGATGTATCCGTTAGATTTGATTTTTTTCCTGAGCTTGTTAACACTGTATCCGTCAGATTTCTTCCAAATGTTGCTAACGATGTATCCATTAGATTTGATTTTTTTCCTGAGCTTGTTAACACTGTATTCGTCAGATTTCTTCCAAATGTTGCTAACGATGTATCCGTTAGATTTGATTTTTTTCCTGAGCTTGTTAACACTGTATCCGTTAGATTTCTTCCAAATGTTGCTAACGATGTATCCATTAAATTGGATTTTTCCTAAGGTTGCTTACAATGACGTCATATTAGTTCCCTTTCTCAGGTTTATAATAATGTTCATGTCACATTTTCTTAACTGTACACTGGTTAGGTTCTCTTTTTCACTTCGTATTGCGTTGTTATATGGTGCTGACAATACATTTACTTCCTCACTTTCTGGTGTTGCTACATAAGATAACTTTTCTCATGGTGTTGTTCAGGATAAACTTTGTAGATTCTGTCCATCTTTTCGTGTTATTTCTTGCAATGTCAGACTCATTTGTCCTTTACGCTGATAATTACAACAATGTTCCGCGATCTCTTGTATATAACTTTTACCGACATAAAAACCGTTACTTTTACTGATGCCAATTCTTTCTCAGAGTACAAATGCATGCATGGCCACTTGTTGAGCGTTTTCACCCGAGAGGGGGCTGAGTCTATCAAATAAGAACCCCCAACCCCCCAACGAAAAATCGGTGTTTCTGCTGAAAGAAAGTGAAATCGACTGAAATAATTTTTTTCTTCATTTTCTGCCCTTCCAGCTTGATTCCAGAAAAGCCGAGAACTTTGACACGATGTTCACCTCAAAAGACGTGAAAATGACACCGACAGACAATTTAATCATCATGAATATTGATGATAGTGCATTCAGGAACTTCTCTTTTATCAATCCCTTTTTCAGTCCAAATCAGTCAGACTCTTGAACACTAGTATGTATACCTTTTTCCCATTTACCGTTTTGTTTTCCTTTCTTACCTTCCTTCTGGAATGCTGCAACTAATTCAATTCCATATATGGTAAAATTCCTAAAAGAAAAAAAAACATGATTTTAAAGGTCTTCAAGCAAAATAATTTCCTGTGTGAGAGCATGTATAATTTTTTCTGGAATAGATTTGCATCACATACAGTATCCCAACATCCTTATAAACCTGAAAAATAGTTACTGATTTTTTTGCTTTTTTGTTTTTCTGAAATCCTATCTATTAAGCGCCAAATTCTCAGATTATAAAATATTATTATAAAATTGACTTTTTAAAATTTTTAACATAGAAGAATTCAGTTTGCTATGAAAGTTTCATATAAAATGTTTCCTTGATTTTTCCATTGCTCTTTTACTCCCAAAAATTCTGCTTATATAACAAATGTGTTTTTGCAATTTCAAGGAGGGTCGATCGTTTTGCATAAACTTGCAAATCAAACTGAAAGCAGCTTCAAAAATTGAGCAGTATGTTTAAAAACAATTTTCAGATTTGCTATATATATATTCCAGTAAAAAAAAAAAAAATCTTTTTTCCTTGTCTAGAATTCCTCTATATTAAAAATATTAAATTAAAAAATTTCTGTATAATGTTCATACCCATGATGAAAAAAAATATCGTACAACAAAAATTAGTAGTTTTATTTTTGAAGAACAAAATCAAATTTTATGACAGTTATGAGAGACAATTCCTGTGATGCCATCTAAAAAAATGGTGAAAGAATATGGGAGATAACTCTAAATAATTCAAATTTTTTAAAAGCCATTTTTAATATGAGAGGGAGAGTAATGGAAAAATTCAAATTCACTTAAAAATTATTTTCTTTATAAAATATGAAACTACTTAAACAATTTACATAATTTTTGGTGGATATTTTTTCCCATAACTGGTACATACATTATACAGATCTTTATATTTTTGTTTTTTAATATAGGGAGAATTTGGGCCAAGGACCAATTTTTTTTATTTTATTTGAATTACGAAAATTTTAGATAGTGATGAAAAAAATGTATTCAAAATATCAACTCCAATAGAATCATTTGACATTAAACTTACATAGGAAACTGTACTCTCTACTAAAATTTGAAAAAGTTATATTTTAAAAAAAATTGTTATAAATTGAAAATTTGTGCTTAAACGATAGTATTCTAAAGAAGTTTTAAAAAATTCAGTAAATAAAGTAAGATTACAAAGGGTAGGGGTTTTTACTTATATTTTCTAGTCCCATGCAGCACAGAGAAAAAAAATTAAGTGTTAAAATCGTTTTATACGATGCTTCTGTCTTGGTCATCTTCAAATCTAATATTAACAAATTCCTGTCATGGACTACCCCAAAAGTGATAAAACACAGTTCATACAGTTTATCAATATTAGTACTTCCATAGTGTTTCTCATCCTTTGAATGGCATTCATTCTGGTCTCATTAGCGCTTATCCTCGAGTGGCTTTTGGTTTTGATAAGTGGTGACTCCCAACAGTTAAAAAAATAAATAAAATAAGCCCTCATCAAAAAATATTTCTTTTTTTCTTTGCTGTGGCCATTTTCTAATTTTTTGAAAAAAATTGGAACTTTTTTGCTCTCCAAGATCTGATAGAGAATTATTGTTTTTAATTTATATCAAATTTGACAAAAAAATTGAAGTTTGTCCTCCCAGTTCCTATGAAGAAACCACAAATTGATAGACTTTGCAGACACCCTTGCAGTAAGTGGAGGTTGTAATGTAAGTAAAGTCGCACCAAATATGACCTTAACCTTTGACCTTGAAAAATGGTGTGCACGATTCATAGGTCGGAGACCATCATCATGTCAGATTTAGTCATAATCTGTCCAGTAGTGTGGGCAGTAGAAGAATTGCAAACACACACACAAACCCTACTGCTTTATATATATATATATATAGATATTTGGTATCTGATTCGAGTTAAGACTGGTTACTTGAATGATGCCGATCCATCGGATCTTCTCATGCGAACTCAAAAAGTTTCAGCTTCTTTTCACTTGAACACCAACGATTATGCATTGATGTCATTTTGGCCAACAATCTCATCAATAGTTATCAGGATATAACCTGAGGACCTTTTATTCATTCTTGCACCAGAAAGAGGTCTATGCGAACACTCACTGCGAATTTCGATTTAACTGAATAGCTTTCCCTGGATTTTGGAACAGACTTTGAAGTGGTTCACAAACAACACAAAAATTCAAGGTGAATTTTGACCACTCTTTCCCTATATGTCAATTGTAGCAACGATTGTTTCTTGTCAAATGATACCTTGTTCATATGCCTGAGAACTGAATACCTGCAACTAAGATTCAATTTGTCGATCAAATGATTCCAACTCGCAACAAAAATTTCAATAATTTTTATGTTTCTGAATTTTTGAAATGACAACAATTTCTATCATTTGAACTGTTTTCGTCTTGAGTGTTATTATACGCACAACATTTTGTTGGATAAAGGTCCAACCAATATAATAAAATGATTGCTACCACCAAGGAATAGGCAATTGGTGAATTAGATACTGAGCTAATTCGTTTGCTCTGGACTTAAAAAATGGTTCTTAAATTAATTTCTAAAGCAGTTGAGTGATTCTACTTTTTGTGCGAATTGAATTCAATTTATTTGGCTAACAAAAATAAAGCAATCGTGATTCAAATTTACACAGAAGAGGATTCAGTAATCCAACATTTTGAATTGTTGTTGCATTTATTACTTCTTTTGAAAGTCTGTTGCAAGGTCCAGAGATTCTGAGAACCATGTGAAGGTTGCCAACATCTGTAAGTGTTTATGTGAAACAATTTGAACTTGGCACACTTGTTGTCAGTCCATGCTTTTAACCATTTATACACCATTACCTTTATTATTCTGTAGAAATCAGATGATTTTATTGCTGCCATTCGGTTCCCTGATATCTTTCTGATTAGAATTCTTTCTAGAAAAATATTGGGTACCTACAGAAGAGACCAGGTGAAGGTTGCCAACATCCATAAGTGAAAGTGTTTCTATGGAATGAGCTAGATTCTCATTAACCACTTAGTCACCATCACCTACCTGTTGATGATGATGATGTCTTGGCTGAAGTGTCGTTTGGTCTTTTGTTAAGAGTTTGCTGCTGCTACCACAGTCTCGACTGTATGATGATGATGGCACAATGTGGAAGTCTGTGTGGTTGTCATTGTGTCTTTGTCTGGCAGATCACTGACATGCATAATGGCAAAAGAACAAAGCTCCAAGTTTACACAGAGTAAAAACAATCTTTTTTATACAGTTTATTTGGCTGCTGCTGATAACAATGCATTGGTGACACCTGGTTGGTTGACAGAATGATAATATTCTGAAAGATTCTCGATAGTTTTTCTCCTGGAAATAATTTATATTTTAATCCTGTAAATTCGTTATAATTGAAAGTGAACGACATTGAAATTGTGTTTCTTTCATGACGTTGGCTTATTCTCAAAGCAGAAAAACAAAAAAAGTCTGATTCGGAATTCTTAACAATTAGCATTCTATTTCTTCTCCCCCCCCCCCCCATTGCCACCGTCGTAATTCACTTTTCATCCTTTTCCCAACAGATAGCAACCTCACATACAGGAGATAAAAATGTCACTGCCCTCGGACAAAATAAAAGCATCTTTTTATACTGCTGCTGCTCCGAACCACAACACCCAAATTTGCATTATCTTATTTTTCGTATTGGACGGGTTTCAGGTCCAGATGCCAGCACTTCTTTGCAGAGGGCATACACCAACAATCAGCGCTTATTGCTGTGCTTCTCCTCATCGTTATTATATATTCACAGACAGAAGAAATTGATTATCTCTGCCACAGGAACCTCACTGTCAAATAATGAAGCATCTGACTTTGTCAGGAGTGCTGAGCCACAAACGAGGCGGGATAACACCTTGATCATGGCAACTGACTTTTAAAAATAAACGGGTTCATCTTGAAATGATTGAACTGAAATTTTTATGGATTGTGAGTAAGATATGATTTTATAATGAATTAACATTGAAAAAGCAAGATGTTGTGACCAGTAAAGAAAATTCATTTGTAATTGCTAACAAAATTGTTAGAATGCGTGTTATTGGTCTGAAGTTCTTCTATTTTAACACATGCTTTGCCATCCTTGACGAAGTAGATTAACTATGAATTGTCTTTTATTGTTTGTTTTTACAAATTTCCTCTGTCGCTGCCTCCTCCTCCCTCCTCTTTCAAATTCATTTTTGCTCTTCATTTGGCCAACGAACACTATTTCTCGATTCCTGGCATGTGGTTTCATCTGAACTTTGCATTTCTTTTTGCTTGTTTTTTCTTCGAATTCATCTTCTGCAATGTATATGGATGGTTAGGATCACTTTTTTTCCATTTATTTTTCATTCTGTTTAATTTTTATCTTTTTTGTTGCATGTTTTCATTCAAACTCGTTCGTTTCTTTTTAATACTTTGGATTTGAAATCCTTATTTTTTTAATACTTTGGATTTGAAATCCTTATTTTTTTAATACTTTGGATTTGAAATCCTTATTTTTTCTTCTAATATCTAAAAGTGTTAAATCCATATTTTCCCTTAATTTTGTCATTTTTTTTATCTACATATTTTTGAACATTAACTCCTTATCCCTCCACCCTGATTCCTTTTAACATCCGTGGAGGATTTTTTCCTCCTTTACTTCTTTAAGATATTTAAAAATACTTTCAAAGCTTAACTTCCATCTATCTCCACTTATCTTCTTTTTTTTTTTTTTCATATACTTTTTACTTATCTGACACCTCTTTCTTTCATCTTTTGTGTTTTTTTTGTTTTTTTTTTGCATCTAAGGATTTTAAAAATGTTTGTTCCAATAATTTCTTTTTCGTATGAAGTTCAAGCAATTTATTTATTTTAATTTTACTCTCACGTTTGTTTTTCGTTTTTTATTTGTTTATCAGAAATGACATTTTCTTCTGATCATCTACACCAATGAAGTAACACTTTTGTTTGCTTCACTCTTGCACTTTTTATTCAAGAAATTCTGACTTTGTATTTGTAAGTTCTGAAATCAATATTAGAATGAAATGATGGTAAACAACTGATGATTCCTACAATAATATTAAAACTAAAGTTTTAACGGTTGAAATAATTTCAAAGCATAGTCTGTTTATTATACAAACATTGGTTACATATGTGCATACATGTTTCAGTGAGATCCTAATTCAAGCAGACCACTTCATCAGACCATAAAAAAGGATCCATATTTAAAGAGTCAAGATTACATTCGTTTTTTAACAAGATATTCTGGTGTGGTTTACGTTTTGGAAAAAAAGTTGGGTGTATGTTTTGTGAATGTGAGCAGTATGGGTTTTGCAGGGAGATGTGATGGAGGAAGAGAGTAGGGGTGGGGCATATACATCACATTGAGCTGTTTGATATATATATATATATATATATATATATATATATATATATATATATATATATATATATATATATATATATATGAGAGAGAGAGAGAGGGCAAAAAATTAGATCCCATATTCGGAACAATTTTTTTAAGGGAGGTGGTGTTTGATCAACACTGCTGAAAAGCCATGGTTTAATATATTTGGTTTTTTAATCTCCAAAACATTGTTTCATAGTAAACAACTGAAAACTTAGGACTATTTTGAATTCGAGAAAGCAAATTGATTCATTGATTGCAGGAGATTAAATGACTTACTAAAAAATAATTTTTCAATGAAGAACTAAAAAGTTACAAAAAATTGTTTTATTAGTTTTTATATAGCTTTTAAGATTAAAAAACTTCCAACACACACACACACACACACACACACACACACACACACACACACACACACACACACATATATATACTAGCAGTTCAGCCCGGCTTTGCTCGGGCCCTATGTACTGTTTATAACTTGCTCTGGTTGAATACCCATTATGTAAGATTTCAAATGTTTAGACCAAAATTTTTCTGAGAATTTCGTAGAGACTGAAGAGGTCAATTTTTTTTAACATTGACCCAAATTTGGACCCCTTAACATTTATTATTTTGGTCTCAAATCAAAATACAAAGTTTTACCCATGTCCAAGTTACCTATATCTAAAATTTCAAGTCTTTAGACCCAAAATTGGTGGAAGAATTTGGTAGAATCTGCAAAGGTCAACTTTTTCAAATTTGACCTTTTGGCAGCTAGATTTTCGCCCTAAAACTGATTAAAATTAAATATCCGTTATGTATAAATTTCAAATTTTTAGACCCAAAATTAGCTGAGTAGTTTGCTAGATACCGCAAAGGTCAAATCTTTTGAACTTTGGCTCCTTGGTAACTCAAATTTTCGATTAAAACCGATTAAAAACTTGCCCTATCTCTGAATATCCTTTATGTAAAATTTAAAATGTTTAGACCAGAAGTTGGCTGAGTAATTTGGAAGTGACTGCAGAGGTTAAATTTCTTTTAACTGTGACCCCAATTTTGACCCCTTAACAGTTATTTTTGGGGGCTCAAATCAAATTATAAAGTTTGATCCATGTCCAAGTAACCTACATCTAAAATTTCAAGTGTTTCAACCCAAAATTGGCAGGAGTTTGGTAGAGTTTTCAAAAATCAAATCGTTGAACTTTGACCCCTTGACAGCCAAATTTCTGGCCAAAAACCAATTAAAAAGATTTTCTCAAATCTCAATACTCTTTATGTCAAATCTCGAGTCTCTAGACCGAAAATTGAAAGTTATTTGGTAGGGAAATGTACACACACACATTTTCACTTTTATAGATATACTAGCATTTCGGCCCGGCATTGCCTGGGTGTTTGGATGTGTCTGTTGAACAAAAAAAAAAAAATGTGAAGTAGGAAGGCAGGCTCGAACCCGTACCGCGAAGGAGGAAAAGAACAGGGTAAAAACCTAACGTCTATGCTGTTACGACCACCGCCAAACCGGAAGTGAAATTTTTTTAAATTAAGGCTAGACAATCTAAAGGAGAGGATAACTTTAAAAAAATATCGGCGAAAAAAGTGACTCCCCCCCCCCGTAGAAAAGTGCCTAGTTGAAGGGGAAGATATTAATATTTTTAGCCAATTTTTCGATATTTGTCATATGAAAGGTCATACTTCAAAACGATACTGATCTTGGTAAAATCAGTCGCCTCTATTGAAAGTTTTAGGCAGACATGCAAACATACATACATATATACATACATTTATATATTGGTAACTAAAATTCTTTGACCCAAACCGATGAAAAAGCTTGCCCTATCTCTGGAATACCCTTTATCTAAAATTTCAAATATTTAGACCAGAAATTGTCTGAGTAATTTGGAAGAGACCGCAGAGGTCAATTTTTTTTAACTTTGACCCTTTAACATTTGTTCTTTTGGGCTCAAATCAAGTTATTAAGTTAGATTCATGTCCAAGGAACCTATATCTAAAATTTCACGTGTTTAGACCCAAAATTGTAGGAGGAGTTTGGTAGAGTTCTCAAAGGTCAAATTGTTGAACTTTGACCCCTTAATCGCCAAATTTCTGTCTGAAAACCAATCACATCAATTTTCCCAAATCTCAGTATCCTGTATATCAAATTTCGAATCTGTAGGCTTAAAATTGACAGAGTTATTGCGTTGGGGAATGTACACAGACACACACACAGGCACGTTCACTTTTATATATATATATATATATAATATTAACGGTGATTTAGTGATAGTTGAAACTTAGGAAAATTCCTTATAAAATGTCCAAATTATAAAGAACTTAATATTTAGCAGAAATAAATAAAACATTGAATGATTTCATTATGTCTATCTTTCTGAAATTATTCGAAAAGGTCATTTTGGATAAATTCAGAAAATACTCTAATTGGTCAAAAATATAATTATATCTTATTATTCGTGCTCGTGTAAGCACAGACAATGTGTGAAGAATCGAGTTTAGTCATTTCATTTTGAACATTGACGTGTAAACCTTGGTGGCCACACTTATAGAAGGTCACCTTATTAAAGAGAGATACTTTCAGATAGGAAATAATATATTAATACAAATGATAGGTATTTCAATAGGTTTGGATCTTGCACCCTTTTGGGCTCATCTTTATTCATATGGATACGTTTACATAATTATGACACTCTTATACAAGAGTCAAATACAGCCTAAGATGGAGTATTGTTGTCACATCTGAGGTGGACCAACAAAAAGCAGCCTTTCCTGTCTTAACAGGGTACAGAATGGTCTTTGAAATCTGGTGGACAATGAACTTTTTACCTCCCTACTCATTCTTTCTCACAGAAGAAACGTTGCATATATGTCTCTGCTTTATCGATACCTTTTATGGTAGGTGTTCGACTGAGTTCTACTCTATGGTTCCTCTCCCCCCCCCCCCTCCCCAGAAAACATTCACAATAAATACTCGTCGAGCTGGAACAACTGCCAATAACTTTCCTCGCACCCTATCTGTGCCCAAAACTAAACGAAAATACCATGTCTGCTTCCTAGCTGACTATAACATGGTTGGCGTTCAAGTCTAATGTGAATAAATTCATATTGAATTGTCCATTTAGATAATCTTAGCCTTCAAAGTTTCCACTGTGACTAATATTGTCTCACCACCTACATGACACTTAACTCTTATCCTTGAGTGGCCTCTGGGCCTTGATAAGTCGTCATCTTCTAAGTAAAAAAGTATGTCACCATTAATAAGAAATGATATATCTGGAGTTTATAGTTATCATCATTGTAGTCGATTTAGTGGTGACCTTGTCTGTATTAATGATAAAGATGAGTTTAGAAATACAAAACATTTTATATGAAGGAGTCAAAAGGAAACTGTGAACGCACAGGAACACACGCTACGTTTCTTGATCTGGATAAAAAGAAATCCAGGAAAATCAAAGAACCATGGCATAGTGGATATTTTAAAAGATGTTCCAGATACCTCCAGACTCAAGTACACCTGAGGAATCAAACATTTTGACCCAGTTGCGACATAGAAGAAGGAATGGAGAAACAATACTCCTAACGGAGCGGACATCATTGAAGATGCACCTCCCAGGTTTTGCTACAAATAGTAGGAATCAGTGAGTAGCCGCAAACCGAATCAAAACAAGACATTGCAGAAGTGCAGTAAAAAAACACCCAGATGGAGACAAATAAACTACCCAATTTGACCAAAGTGCAAGGAAGCCCCTCCAGGGTGCAGACCACCTGATTTTAGACTGTCCAGTCATCCAACTAGAAGTAGGCTATGTGACAGCCCATCTGTCTGAAGATAATTTCTCAGATTGGCTAAAAATAGTGGTATAAAGGCCTAACCCATACGATACTACTACTACTACTACTACTATTACTAAATCTGGATCTAAAAATTCAGGAAAATCAAGTACCCATTGCATAAGGGATAAAATACTTGGTAAAATTAAGCTGTAATTTATACTCTTTTAAACGTTGAAGATTCAATTTTCAGTGCAGGCGATATGCAAAATACAAATAACAAACTATTTTAGGACTTCTACCGAACAAGAACATGCTACCCCTATGGATTAAATAAAGGCTTCCATTTGAAATTCTGTGCAGATTCCCCAAGTTCGACAAGATATACCTAAAAAAGGTCAGAGGTTACATTGATCGAAACATGAGAATAACACTCAAGATGAGAACAGTAGTCCGAAGAATACAAAAATACAAAGAATCATTCCTTATCTAAAAAATTCAGGACCATAATTAAATTGCTCGAAAATAAATGGCAACAAAAATGGTACAACATCCAAAACAAATTATTTCAAATAAAACCCAAGATAAATATATCCTTGCCCTCACAAAATCCAGAAAAGAAGTTATCCTATCTCGGCTCCGCACAAGGCACACAAATCTCACACACTCCTTTATACTGAACAATGTCTGTTATTATTTTATGTGACACACGCAGTAGAGCAGCAATTTCAATTCTTTTTGCTTCCATTTTAATTGTGATATTAAATAATTGTACAGTAAATGCTAATATTATTTTATTAAAGCGCAAACTTTAATCTGTAATGCAGAAACAAAAATTAGATATAAAAATATTAACTTAAACCTAAAATACAACAGTGTGACAGAACTTTTGACCAGTCCAGTATGTATGAGCCAGTTACGGTTGGTGTAATCACAGAATCTGTAGAACATGTAGAATTTGTCCCGGTGACAACTGGTAGCAGTGGTAGTACTAAATATTTAGAGAGAAAAATAGGGACTCCTTTCTCTAGAGATGTTGCAATTGTGATGGTGTTGTAGCATTTTATTATCACGCAATGTAGTATTTTATTATCACGACTGAATGTGTCTAAAATAGTGTTTGAAAACTACATAAGATTGTGGCTATTAGCCTAGTTGTATTGAATTTGTATGTGGCATCTGTTGTTGCAAACCTATGATACTTTTGTCCAGAGGGGAATTCCTGCGGCTACTTTTTAATATAGATAGAAGAAGATAGATAGAGAAAGATGAATAATTAAAAATTCAGTATCTGCTCTTTCCTCATCAGTCAGGAGAGCAAATCCTTTTTGACTGAGGTAATTCTTGCCCCTCACAATCCTCATTTATACTTCGGTGTCTTACTTTGGCATACTTTATCTACCTCATTATTTAATCCTTCATTTATTTCATAATATTATATATAAGATGAATTTGCATCTATATTATAAACAGTTTTTATATTTTCTTCTGAAAATATAGTTTTTTGGGGGGGGGGTTACAGTGATCACCACTTATAAAGGCCCGGAAGCCACTCAGGGATAAGGGTTATTGCAAGTACATTACGTTAGTGTGGAGATTTGATGAAGTGTTTAATTAAGGGGGCGGTTCATTAGGAATTTGTTAACATTGGACTTGAACACATCCAAGTTGTAGTCCGGTGGGAAGCAGGCAGACGGAACAGAGTTCCACAGGCGTGCAGTTCTAAGAAAGAAGCTTTGTTCATGGAATCCGCGTTTTGATTTAGGCACAGATATAGAGTGGGGGAAATTTTTCACAGTGGATTCAGCTAGACGGGTGTTTTTCGTTTTTTAGTTTAAGTAAAATAATTTGTTTGTCAAAACCCATTTAGGTGACTGAAATATGATTTGACCAATATTTTAATTATTTCTGATAACAAATGGCCTTTAAGTAATTTGGATATTTAAAAAAAAAATCAGTTACTTTAAGGGGACAAGAACACAGACAGAAAATAATATCAAACAGTTTAACCCTTCCATTTTTATTTGTATTTAAATATTGGTCAAATCCTATTTCGGTCACCTAAATTGGTTTTGACATTATTAACAAACAACTTATTTTTCTTAAACTATATTTTTGTAAACAAAATTAAAAAATCATTCTATGAAAGCCAGATAGACCCCATTATTTTATTATACGACACCTGTTCAAACTGAAACATGCTTATCACAATATTCTTATGTGAATTTATACTATAAAAACACTTATTAAACTTTGTGACATATTTCCATTCTGTGGAGGTCAGGCACGGACGCAGACCCCATAATTTTATTTTACCATATTTCGTTAAACTGATACATAATTATCAAAATATACTTACGTGGATAGATATCAGAAGTTTTTGTTTAAGTTTGTGGCATATTTTCAATCTATGTAGGTCAGGCGCAAACACAGACCCCACAATATTTTATACCATCCTTATTCAAGTTGAAACATACTTATCAAAGTATTCTTATGCGCATCTATATCAAAAACTCTTGTAAAAGTTTTCAATTTTTTATTTCCATTCTTTGGGGACCAGGTGCATACACAGACTCCACAATTTTAATAAACCATCATTGTTTAAAATGTAACATAGCCATTTTTGATCCGTGATACCTTGTCTATCATTGTATGTAGTCAGTTTTGTATAATAGTCAATCATAAAGGATCCTATTTGTGTACAGAGAAACATTCAGCTTTATTATATACTAGCATGGCTACCTGGCGTTGCCTGAGTAGAGAGAGATGGTATACTAAGGTCATTGAGCAACCAACACCCAGCCTTTAAAAGAAAAAATGAACTTTTGTGTCAATCAAAATAGCAGCAAGTTACCCGTGTGACTCAAAAAAAAAAAAAAAAGTAGCCACAGTAGCCAGGCTTGAACCTGTAACGCAAAAGAGGAAAAGGAGGTGAAAAAAAAGCTAACGCGTTAACTGTCATGGTCACAGCAGGTCAAAATAACATTTTATAAATGTGCATTGAGATTGCTAGGTGTATGATTTGCAAAATAAATTGATCTCTACTTCCAAAAAACGGCCCAGTTGACCAGAATTAATCTTTTTGGTCACTTTTTAGATATTTTTCATGTGAGAGATTTTTCTAATGATACCAATTTTGTCATGGTCCAATGCATCTGTCAAAAGTTTTTGGCAGACATACAAACACACACAAACTAACACACATTTTCCCTTTTAAATAATAGAAGAAGATGATATATATATATATATATATATATTAATTTTATTTATACAAACATATGTTTGTATAAATAAAATTAATATAAAATTAATATACCTGCTCTGTTCACTCATTGAGCACTATTTTGGTAGACACATGTTATTTCATTGGATGTACTTCTAGGAAAATAAACTCTACTGGCTATATATATATATATATATATACCAGCAAAAGTACCCGTCATTGACTGTGTTCAAAAACAGCCTACAGAAAATGGACTCTGATTTATAAAAGCATGATAGGTTATGAAAAGGAAGGGTTGTAAATTTGGGTTGAATTTGGGGTATCAAAACCGAAGCAAAATATGATGAAAGTAAAAATAAAATAGATAAACCCCATAATTTAATATACCATACCTGTTCACACTGTATTCTGTGCATCTATATTAAAAAAACTTTGTGACATATTTCCATTCTATGGAGGTCAGGCACGAACGAACACCCCATAATTTTATTATACCATATTTCTTCAAACTGAAAAATAATTATCAAAGTATACTTATGCAGATAGATATGAAAAGTCTTTATTAAAGGTTGTGCTTATTTCCATTCTATGGAGGCCAGGCGCGAACGCAGACCCCACAATTTTATTATACCATCCCTATTTAAGTTAAAACATACTTATCAAAGTATTATGTACATCTATATCAAAAACACTTGTAAACGTTTTTTTTTTAATTTTTAAATTTTTTATTTCCATACTTTGTTGACCAGGCGCGTATGCAGACCCCACAATTTTAATGAATCATTATGCCAGATCAAACATACCCATTCCTGTGTCTCGATACATCTATCATTATATGTGATCAGTTTTCCATAATAGTCAACCATATAGGAGCCTATTCGTGACCAGACACACACACACGTTCAGTTTTATATTATATATATATATATATATATTAAAAGAAAATATGTATGTTATACGTTTAAAGCCAAATTATAACGCAAAGATTATGCAAAATAAAAATTTGCTTAAAATCAATATTTCAACATATGTTTTCCTCCAAGAACATAATCCAACTATTTTATACTACAGGCAATCACGCGTTCTCTCCTGGACATCACCGTTGAAGAAATACAAGGATTTTTACTACTGAAGTCTTTACATTTTCATGGCAGGAAAAAGGAAAGCAAAAAACCAGGAAGATGTATCGAAATATTGATTTTAAGCAAATGATTATTTTACAAAATCTTTGCGTTATAATTTGCCTTTAAACGTATAACATACATATTTTCTTTTTATATATATATACTAGCGGGGGGAGGGTACCCGGCGTTGCCCGGGTGTTTGTAGGTGTGTGTATGGGGGGGGGATAAGTAATAACCCTGAAATGATGTTAAAAAAATCGGAACCCCCCCCCCCCAAAAAAAAAACGCTGTGTGTATAGGGGGTGGGGGGAAGTAAACTAAAGAATAAGCGAAGTAAAAAAAATAAAGAAACGTTGCCCACGTGTCTAAAGATGTAAAAGAAAAAAAAAATAGTTTTGGTCGTGAGGCTGGATTGAACCCGGGAGCCTTGAGGCGGAGGTGAAACAAACTCCAACCACTTAACTGTCTAGGCCAAGAGTACGAGGAATTGATTACAGTGTTAAAATAAGGCTTATAAAGCGAGTGAAAGAGGTTTGATTGACAGATAGCCACTAAATGAGGTCATCGCGGGAGCGTTACGAGAAGACGTAGCAGTATTTTATTTTTTTTTGTTTTACTTCACATTAGCGTTTATTAAATTACGTATTTCGTTTCCTGTCTAGACATCTCCCTCTATCTGTCTCTCTCTCTGTCTCTCTCTCTTTCTGTTTGTGTGTGTGTCTCTCTCTCTCTCTCTCCTTCTTCCTTACTCTAAAGACTGTTACTAAAAAAGAAAATGGCGTCTGGCTGTTTTTTTTTTGTAAAAACTTTGATCGTTAATATTTTTTGTAAGCATATTTTTTTTTTACTTCACATTTTTGGCTTGTTATTTTTCGTTTCACTATTGTATCTAACTATTTTTAATGTGCTAATAACTTTGGTAACGTTGTCATAGCGTAGAAGTTCATAGTTTAGCTTGTGTGAGGGTTAAATTTTTTTACCGATAACAACGTTTTTAAATTCAGACTGCCATTAGAGCTTGCTGACATCAAGATCACGTGACATGACTCAGCGGTTTTAAATACAAGTTGACCCAAAATAAACGGCCCCGTGTATACTTTATGTAGAAGAGTTGGTGCTCGTATTTTTTTGGGCAGTTATAAATCGATTTAAAAATATGTAATGTTTAACATTAAAATGTCAATTTTTGGGGGCTCCCCCCCCTGCAGAAAATCAATCAGTTGACGCACTTCTGATTGTCCTTTTGGGCTAATTTTTTGATATTTGTCGTCCGGAGGGTGGGGCTTTAATATGATACCAAGTTTGTGAATTTTTGTTCCGTCGGTCAAAAGGTTTTAGCAGACACACAAACATACATACATACATACATTTTCGCTTTTATATATATATATATATATATATATATAATATAAAGCTGAATGTCTGTGTGTGTGTCTGGTCACGAATAGGCTCCTATATGGTTGACTATTATAGAAAACTGATCACATATAATGATAGATGTATCGAGACACAGGAATGGGTATGTTTGATCTGGCATAATGATTCATTAAAATTGTGGGGTTTGTGTACGCGCCTGGTCAACAAAATATGGAAATAAAAAATTTAAAAATTAAAAAAAACGTTTACAAGTGTTTTTGATATAGATGTACATAATACTTTGATAAGTATGTTTTAACTTAAATAGGGATGGTATAATAAAATTGTGGGGTCTGCGTTCGCGCCTGGCCTCCATAGAATGGAAATAAGCACAAACTTTAATAAAGACTTTTCATATCTATCTGCATAAGTATACTTTGATAATTATTTTTCAGTTTGAAGAAATATGGTATAATAAAATTATGGGGTGTTCGTTCGCGCCTGACCTCCATAGAATTGAAATATATCACAAAGTTTAACAAGGTTTTTAATATAGATCCACAGAATATTGTGATAAGTATTTCAGTGTGAACAGCCATGGTATAATAAATTATGGGATTTATCTATTTTATTTTTACTTTCATCATATTTTGCTTTGGTTTTGATACCCCCAAATTCGAAGCTATCTCTTTACAACCCTTCCTTTTCATAACCTATCATACTTTAATAAATCAGAGTCCATTTTCTGTAGGCTGTTTTTGAATCCAGTTAACGGCGGGTACTTTTGCTACTATATATATATAAAATGTGTGTGTTTAAGAGAATCTTACTCAAAGCATGAATGTAATCTATCTATCTATCAAGGTGAAAATGTCTGTATGTGTGTCTGTGTGTGTATACTTCCTTACCATATAACTCTGTCAATTTTCGGTCTACAGACTCGAGATTTGACATAAGAGATATTGAGATTTGGGAAAATCTTTTTTATCGGTTTTCGGCCAGAAATTTGGCTGTTAAGGGGTCAAAGTTCAACAATTTGACCTTTGAAAACTCTACCAAACTCCTCCGCCAATTTTGTGTCTAAACACATGCAATATTAGATGTAGGTTCCTTGGACATGGATCAAACTTTTTAACTTGATTTGATTTGACAAATGGTAAGGGGTCAAAATTGGGGTCAAATTAAAAAATAAATAAGTAAATTACCTCTCAGCCAATTTTTGGTCTAAACATTTGAAATTTTACATAAAATGTATTCAGACATAGGGTAAGCTTTTTAATCGGTTTTTGGCCGAGAATTTGGCTACCAAAAGGTCAAAGTTCAAAAGACTTGACCTTTGCGGTCTCTAGCAAACTATTCAACCAATTTTAGATCTAAACATTTGAAATTTTACAGAAAGGGTATTCAGACATGCATCAAGCTTTTTAATCAGTTTTAGGGAAAAAATTTGGCTGCGAAGAGGTCAAAGTTGAAAGAGTTGACCTTTGATTCCAATCATTTAAAATGCATTGAAATCAGAATGTTGCAAAGGCCGGTGGGAAATCTCCTCCTTCACAAAAAAATGTTCCATCAATTTCTGGGGTTTTATTTTCTTTTTTTCAGAATCACAGATTATCTATTAAAGACAAACATCGTTATTTATAAAAAATCTGGTCCATTTAACAACAAAATTTGTTTTACTGAACTTGTGACTTTATTTTTTAATCAAAATTCATCTGAATGGTCAACAGTGGATCCAGGAGGGATGAGGTGTCAACCTTTGCTTACCTTTAATTAATCTTTCTCGGAAAACATGTTATGAAGAATACAGACAGTGTTCTTTTTTTTAATAGAATTTTTTGTTGTTGTTTATTAAATTGTTGGGTGATAGTACAGAGTAGTTATTTTTAAGTCCCCTCCCCGTCTCATAACCATGTTAAGAATGGATTTCTAAATATTATTTCAGCACGGTTCATATTCTGCATAAGTACCCATTTTCTGCTGTGAAAAAAAAAATCAAAGAAATCACAATGAAGCTAAAAAACACTAGGAGTTATGAATATATGTGAAACTATGAGCTGTACTTGAAGGTGGACTTTTTTTTTTTTTTTACAAAGGCATAACCACATTATCAAGGCCCAGAGGCCACTCAAGGATAAGGGTTAAAGAGTGTACAGTAGAAATTGGTCAATATAGTAATCATTAGTAATGAAAATTTGGTAAATTTGATAACTTATATGGAACGGCTCATCAAGAACTTATTTACTTTAGACTTGAACACAACCATATTGTAGTCAGCCGGAAAGCAGGAAAACGGAAGACAATTCCACAGGCGTGCAGTTCTAAGAAAGAAGCTTTGTTCATGGAATCTACGTTTAGGTTTAGGCACAGATAAAGAGTGGGGGAAATTATTGATAGTGTTTACAGCTAGACGAGTGTTTCTTGTGAAAGTTTGGCGAGGGGGGACCATAGATTGAAGCTCAGTTGAACACTTTCCATGAAAATAACGATACATCAGAGACAAACTCGCAACATCTCTTCTGTGAGATAGAGGTTGCAAGGAGGAGAAAAGGACATCTCCTACGAGGCTACGAAGTCTATTTTGAACTCTATCAAGGCAGGACAAGTCCTTTCTAGCAGCTCCTGCCCAGATGTGGCAACAGTATTCCATCCTTGGACGTACCTGGCTCTTATATAGATAGAGAATAGCATCAGCAGTGAGATATCTACTGGATCGATAGAAAGATCCCACCATTTTTCCAGCGGCCTTGGCAACAGATTTGATATACGTGTTCCATTTAAGATCAGGTAAGACTTAATAAAAGATGTCACTTATAACATTTCAAGATGTTCAGATTTCACCTTCTAAGGATATAAGGCTGATTTTAATTAAATAAATCTTCTACATATTTCCATTTAATCAGTATTTATACAATCACCATTGAAATGATCTTGATGTCTGTGATGAGGAATTAAACTTGTATATAATAGTCTATGTCAGTTATCAAAATAATAATTTCGACCAATGTTTACCAACTTTTTTACTTTCGTAGAACTCTTCCAATAAAAGTGATGTCCCAAGGAACCCTTACATACTAAAATACTTTACACTCTTATATATTTCTTTCATAATGCAAACAATATTTTTTCTTTTTAGGGTTAGGTAAAAAAAAAAAATTATTCTGAATTTTATTGACAATTTTGAAAAAAAAACTTTGTTCCGACGCATAACTGAATCTTTTTTTTTTCTCCAGTTTATTTACAATTCGATAACTGTACAAGAAAATTAGGTTCAAAATGAAACAACTGCAAAATGCATTTGTACATTCGTATGAAAGGTATTTATCAATATCTCTTGAAGGAACCATTGGCAGGGAAAGCTTGCATTACACAGGCGTCACATTTTACATCGATAAAACAATTTGTTAAAACAAACGTTAAACAAGTGAATCACATGCGATTTATAACAAACGCGTACTCTCTGCACTTGTGGGTTATCGTCGGTGAGTGGTCAAAAATACAAATCAATCAATAAAGTCATTTTTTACATACGGTCATATTCATTTTTTCCCTACGTCACTTCCCCATGTGTGTGGCCATTGATTTGTATAGTCGCATTGTTCAGAGGCTATTGACCCTCTGTTAACTCAAGATGTCCATGGGAATTGATAAGACAAAGATGTATTCAAATCCAATGTCAGCAACTGTCCCGTAAATCAGCATTTCCCAAAATGGGCTCCACGGAACCATAGGGTTCTGTGAGTTAGGCTGAGGGGCTCCAAAAGCCATTTCTTAAAGAGGACCAAATGCTTTATATGGAAAAATTAAATTGCTGCGGGCATTTAATTATTGTTCTTTTTTTTTACTGGAAAGAAATACGATACATAACTACAAGTGCAGAGAATTTCAGAGTGGTTCATGAAAAAGTAAATAAAAAAATTTTTTTTTTTTTTTTGAATGCAACAAATTTGTTGATTAATCAAAAACAAAAGAATGTTGAAAAACGAAAATATAGTAAAATTACGAACTGGAACAACTACTGAACAAGTATAAGTTAATTTCAAATTAATGTTTTTCATATTTATTTTAGAAATTATCTTGTTAGTGCTTCATGAAAAACCTTTGCTCAGAAGATCCATTAGATTTCTAGCTAAGTTTAGAACTCCTGGATCAACAATTGGATCATGAATACATGTTTTATTTTATTTATCGGTTTCATATAAATTGATTTTTTTTCTCTTTTTTATTCAAATTCATTAGCAAATTTTAGGTCAATTTTTCCTGCCTTTCCTGTTTGAAAACTTCTGGGTCGATTTCAATTCATTTGAAAGAAATAATTGCTGTAATGTTAAACAACCTTTCCAACTTCTCCAAAAAATTGGAGATGAGGTGTGTATTAATGTGGTTTTTGGAATCGGCTATGACCAGTTCAAATCTTTTATATACTTGAAAGAAAAATCATATACTGTACATAAAAGTTGCAACAAAAGGAATTTTAAAGTCTGTCAAGAAGGAAAAAATTTTAAAGTTAGCCAAAAATAAAAAAATTCACAGCAATAAAAACATTTTCATGAGAAGTTTTAATCTTCACTCGTGTAGTCATTTGTGCACCATAACTGTTGGGAAGCCATTGCCAAGGTTGCTGGAAAAATGGAGGAATCATTCTACCACTTCAGCAGATATCTCACTGCTGATGCAATTCTCTACCTGTATAAGAGCCAAGTACATCCAAGGATCGAGTACTGTTGCCACATCTGGACAGGAGCTGCTAGAAGCACCTTATTTTGCCTTGATATAGAGTTCAAAATAGTCTTTGTAGCCTAGTGAGGGATGCCCTTTTCTCTTCCCTGCAACCTCTTTCCCACAGATGAGACCTTGCAAGCCTGTCTCATTATTTTCATGGCAAGTGCTCGTCTGAGCTCCAATCTATGGTCTCTCCTTGCCAAACTTTCAATAAAAACACTCCTCAAGCTGAAACTGCTATCAATAATTTAACTCATTCTTTATCTGTGTCTAAACCTAAATGTAGATTCCATGAACAAAGTTTCTTTCTTAGAACTGCAAGCCTGTGGAACTCTTTTCCGCTTTCCTGCTTCCCAACTGACTACAATATGGTTGTCGTCAAGTCCAACGTGAACAAATTCTTGATGAGCCGTTCCCCTTAAGTAATCCAATTTACCAAATTTCCACTACTAACGATTACTATATTTTCCGATTGACTACTATACACTCAGTGACCCTTATCCTCGAGTGGCCTCCAGGCCGTCATAAGTGATGACTCCTTTGTAAAAAAGAAAAAGACATTAACTCAGTTTCGGTGAAATACGTCTTCATCAGTCATAGAATCAGTTTGTGTTTTTTTTTCTTGATATCATTAGAAAATCAAATGATATCAAAACTTGATTTTAAATCTTAAAATAAACATTTATTTAAAAACAAAAATTTCCGTTTAACTTACAGATTCTATTATAAATTTACAAAACGTTTACATTGAGGAAAAATATCTCTAATAGCTACTTGTATCGAATTATTCACGGCAATGATTCATTCCCACTTGGAATACGAGTCCCTAGTGTTTGCCGGAGTCGACAATGAATTCTCTGATTCTCTTGAGTGTCTTCAGCATCATGCCATCATCATTTTCTGCTGCGACCCTGTTCTCTCTGAAGTATATGATTTGCTTGGATTAGATCTGCTGTCTACTCACTGAAATATAACGGTTGCTTCTGTTGCTTACAGATTATTTCATGGTTCTTACCCGACTGCATTGCGTAAATACTGCCTTGTGCTGTATCTGAACAAACCAAACCAGCAACTGCATACATTCACATTAGATCTTCTGCATCATGATGACACTGGCATTTGCTCAGAGCTGTACTAGCAATCTCCTTTCGCATTGTATTCTGCAGTCCTGAATTGTATGAATGAACATGTATCACTGTCACATTTTCAGAGTTCTGTATTGTCTAACTACCATGATGTTCCTAAGTTTTATGCATTCTCTGATGAGCTTTGTAGCCTCTGTCTATTGCTAACGGTTTTATTATATGAAAGCGAAAATGTGTGTTTGTGTGTGCACTTTTTTGTATGTCCGGCAAAAGGCTTTTTTCACCTGGGGCGGGGGGGGGGGGGTTACCATTTCTTAGAACTTTTCATATACTCCCTAGATTATAATATCTCCAATTTATGAAAGGCGGTTGTGTCTATCTTTTATTTAAGCGACTTTTATTTTATAAAATACCCGCTATTCTGTCTTCTCGCGTTTGTTCGTTTATAATAGTGAAACTATGAAAATGAAGTCTTATTCTCAGCCTTTCATACTGTGATGTCCAGCAAGCAATCATATCAGACAATTGCTATTCATTTGGACACTCCCCTTTTTATGGGGAGCTGGTTTTTTCCAACATCTTGAGGAAACAAACAAATACATAGAAAGCTTCAAGCTTAACTGGCTTGCAGCCAGAATTTCATTTTTATATGGCGTAATGTTTGACCCAGAAAAGCAGACGTTCATTTAAGCATTTGTGTTTTTTTAATCATTTAATTTGAACGATTCTCACTTCCTCTGCCCTCTTAGCGTAGCGTTTCTTTTCACTTTTTTTTCCAACCTTGCCTCAAGGTATCGGGTTTGAGCCTACTTGCCTACTAACACTTTTTTTGTTTTTTTTCCCACATTCTTTTCCTCCTTCACTGTTCGGGTTCGAGCCTGCCACTTTTTCTTTTCCTACACACACCGACAAACACTCGGGCAAAAAACTTGGCTAAAAACATTAATTCCCACACCCTCAACTTTTCTACAAGGAGAGGGTCACTTTTTTTGCCAATATTTTCGAAAGTCATCCCCTCGTTTCGATTGACTAGCCTTAATTTAAACCTTCATTACTTCCGGTTTGGTGATGGATGAAACAGCAAAGACGTCACATGTTTTTTTTTTTTTCATGTCCTTTTCTTTCGCAGTACGCGTTTGAGCCTTCCTGCCTACTAACACTTTGTTTTTTTGTTTTTTTTTTGCTCAACACACACCTCCGAACACTCGGGCAACGCTGGGCACCCAGGCTAGTCTATAATATAAATCTCACCTGTCTGTTTAAATGTATGTATTTTTGTAAGTCTGCCTAAAACTTTCGAGAGAGGCAACGGATTTTCACGAGATCAATGTCATTTTGAAGCTTAAAGTCTCGGACGACAAATATCGAAAAATTATTCAAAAACATTAATTCCTTCACCATCACCTGGGCAGTTTTCTACAAGGAGGGGTCGATTTTTTGCATCACCATTTTTGCAAGTCATCATATCGGTTGGAATGACTTAATTTTAACATTCCGAATTTCCGGTCGTATCATGGAGTAGTGGTAAGACGTCAGGTTTTTTCCACTTTCGCGTCGCGAGTTTGAGCCTGCGTGTTTGTTATCACTTTTTTTATTTTTTGGCTCAACACACACCTCCAAATACCTGGGCAACGCTGGGTACCCAGGCTAGTGGATTAATAAAAGAAAGGAAAAAAAATGTTGTTTCAGCATTGAATAATCCCTTAAAAGGTTGATATTTTGTGAAAACAAACTCATCTAAACTTGAAAATTTTGAAAACTTTAAGTGTCAGGAAAATGATAAAATCATTTTTATGTCCTTTTGTTGTAAGTCCGCTATTTCGCTAAAAATAGCCTTATCAGGGTAGTTAGTCAGTCCGTAGTTTTTTTGTTTTTTTTCTTAAATGAAGAAAACACATTTTATCACTTTCCTGACACTTAAAGTTTTCAAAATTTTCAAGTTTATATTAAAAATAAGTGTCTTCAAATAGTGTGCAACCATTTTCTTATTTCATATTCCTGCTCGAAACTGGGGCGAACGCACACGTCAAAAATATGCAGCTCATACTTTTAAATTTCTTCTCCAGGACTTTCTTCCTCTATAACAACAAAATGAAGAAAAAATAACTTTCTTCCTCTATAACAACAAAATGAAGAAAAAAAAACTTTCTTCCTCTATAACAACAAAATGAAGAAGAAGAAAACTACGGACTGACTAACTACCCTGATGAGGCTATTTTTCAGCGAAATATCGGACTTACAACATCAACAAAAGGACATAAAAATGATTTTATCATTTTACTGACTCTTAAAATTTTCAAAGTTTTCAAGTTTATATTCAAAATAAGTGTCTTCAAATAGTGTGCAACTATTTTGTTATTTCAAATTCATCTAAAATTTTTAAAAACTATGTCTTTATGGAAATGTTTGATTTCCTAATTTGTACAGAATTATTTTAAAACTAAAATTTAAATTCCTAAACTGGAAATTCCTCCCTGAAGAATTATACACCCATGGCGAATTCTTAAATGAAGAAAAAAAAAAACATCTGTGTGCACACAGTTTTGTCTGAAACTTTGAAATATTAATAACTTTGAAATATTAATAACTTTGAAATATTAATAACTTTGAAATATTAATAACCTTGAAATATTAATAACCTTGAAATATTAATAACATCCATTTTTATTTCAGAAATGTTTTCTCAATTTTAGCTACTTTCATTGGATACATAAGGGTAACATTTTGGGAAAATAATTTGTTTTTCCTTTTTTTTTTCTGTTTGATTTCAGTGTTACTTATACAATATAACTCTCTTTAAATGTCATTCTTTATATATTTACACATTTTTATATATTTACAGTTGGGAATTGTTTAAATGTAAAATGTGCATGAAAACGATTTGATTTGTTTATGTTTGAGACGTGGATTGATTATTTGTATTATTTAGATGCTTCGGGTTACCGTCCTCATCTTGACACGTGGCATAGTGCATAAAGTACTTAATAAAATTCACTTGTGATTTCACTGTGCTTTTTTTCACAAATAAATAGGATTTGATTTTAGATGACATATTTGGTAAATAAAACTAAAAAAGAAACCTAAGAATCCAAGGGATATAACTCTTTCTTAAAAAGATTATCCCCCTTTACTAGACAGCAACAACCAGTATTTATGCCTTTCGTATATAGTAGGTAGGTTGAGCCACGGCGATCGAGATATAGAAGGCCAGTGAACCTGTCAGCATGGCGCTATTGCCAGAGCGACATGTAGGTAAAGGGTGCCTACCTAGAGAAGCTGCCTACAATTTGCTGTGTTCAACCACGTGGCCACGCTAGAAGGCATAAAAATATTTTTTGTTGCCTTAGAGAATGGCCGTGGTAATTTTATAAAGGTGGTCCAAGCGTGCATGTATTTTCTTCTCCTAAAGAGAAAGAACAATTCTCTATTTGGATAATTATATAATTGCAATCATTATAATTGCACAGTAGGAGAGATTAATTTTAATCTAACAACATATAGCAGGAAGTGAACTGAACTTGTTTTCTTTGAACTATGTCTATCAAAGAAAGTTGAATATTTCATTTTATTTACTTTTTTAAACCGCAAAACAAACAATTTTTATATGAGAATATTTTTCAGTCCGTTCTATTAATAATAAATAAAACTTTTCATTGATTATTTCCAAATATTTTAAAGTTAGAAGCATTTTTCACAACAGTTTCTTAACTCAAACGATCAATGAATTCAATATTTTAGCACCGGGTGTAATTTATTTCTTTAGAATATATTTAAAACTGTAAAAATTTTGGTTTGTTTGTTTTACAACACTTTAACTGTAAATAATTTACATGACTGAAATGGGAAATGAAATAAGAAATTCTCTATTCTCTTTCAAGACATATGACCACAAATTCATCTTAAAAATTCATCAACTAATCAGTTTTAGTTTAAGTTTTGATATGAACTAAAAATAAAGAGTACATTAAATTTTAGTTAACATATTTTCTTGTGATTATCTTATAAATAAATATTATTTTGGTACTCGTGCAGTGTACGCACCATGCTGAAATAATGTTATTTAGAAAGCCATTCTTAACATGGGGTGCTTTCTAACTATTCTGCACTTTCATCTAACAATTTAATGAAAAAAGATACCATAAAAATTTAATTTAACTTGGAAATACTATCTAAAATATAGCATGGTGCATACACTGCACAAGCACCATTATTATTATAACAATAATAAAAAATTGGTGTAGATGACATCGACTGGCATTACACCAACTAGTTGTGAAGGGTTAGGGAGGATGGAAAGACTGTGGTGGGAGAGTACAAACCAGAACTCGACTGGAAGTGTGCAGTGGAAACTGGTACCTTGAGGAGGCTTTTTATCACTTAAACTCGAGGAAACACCAATGGTCAATGTCAACGAGAAATCAATAGCAAACGGCTGTTGTGATAACGTGCAATCATCTGCATGAGTGGTCAAGAGGTGGAGAACACTGGAAATCTGGGGAAACTTGTTGTCACTCAGTCTCCAGGGAACACCACAGGTTACTGTGAAAGATCACTGATGATGGCCTGTGTGACAACCATAGTGAGTGAAATAATAAATAATAATGTCCTCTCCCAAATTCACCACCACCCTGATTTAATATCGTAGATGTTGACTATATTTTCTTAGGTTTTAACCAATGTTCACGTCATGGTATGATTGTCTTTTAGCTTATTTCTTTAGTTGTGTGAACTTCATTTTCGTATCCATGTATTCTGCATTGATAAGAAAATGAAGACTATAAGCGGAGTATAGGATTCCTAACGATGTAACAGATGAAAATACTCTACACATTTTGATGGAAAACATGGAGAAAAAAAAATGAACATAGAAGAACAGAAAAGCAAAACTTGAAATATAATTTCTGTATTAAAAGTAATAGTTATTTAAATGTTTCAACATATAATCTTTATATTTTATATTGATAAAGTTCAGTTTCAATATTAATCGAATTGTATTCCTCACTTTTCTTTTTTAATGTTCTAATGCTCTTTTCCAAAAAGCTCTCATTCATTATTGTCAGTCTGACGGTTTGCCAGATTTGCTTACTGTCCGTGACGTCATTTTTCAGTTAACCAGCCTTGTCTTTCTGTGGTCGTGATTGAGCTTGTCAGCCCTGAAAGGCAGTCAAATCTAAGGGAAACAAATCTGACTGAAAGAAAATTCAGAATGGAGTCCCGTAGATAGTTACTTTGACCCAAACTCTGGCAACTCATGCATTTGGAACAATTTCCAGTCATCCTGACTATGTCTTGTCATTTGATCCAATTTTTTCCCCAAGTGACAGTGTGGACAACACTGTTCAAGTTCTCTTCACGTTAAACGAATCCAATGAGCAAAGAATGAAAATTAGACCGACAAATTGCATTCCCCCCCCCACATTAAACCAACCTTGTGTTGTATCTCGTCTTTGTAGGAATAAGGTAAATTATTACCTTGATGAGTAAAATTTATGATTTATTCCAAGTTTTTCTTTGTTTTGTTCTTTGTTTTGTTTGTTTTTTTTGTAATGTTTCAAGGGAGATGACTCTTCTTTGCTCAATGGTTTATTATTTTTCTCTTTATAGAAATCGCGGAAAGACGTCAGCAACTTTGACCGCGAATTCACCAGTGAAGCCCCCAAGTTGACCCCGACAGACAAATTATTTATAATGAATCTGGATCAAACCGAATTTACTGGATTCTCCTATATTAATCCAGAATTTGTCGTCTCCATTTGAAGGAATTGATGAGAATCAGCAAAGAGCAACAGCAGGAATTTTAAATGAAACGACTGCCATCACATCTGGTTTTGGTGGTGGTGGCAGCCATCGTAGCCACCACTAACCACTGCCACATGCTCATCAAGTGATCACACCCTGTGGTCGTCTCATCTCTTTTTTTTTCTTTTTTTTTTTATTTTGCCAGATCAAGACTGGCTATTCATTAAAAAAAAAAAACTAAAACAAAATGAACTTTCTCCCTGTTGCAGCAGCCTGAGCAAGAAGCCCCCTCACAACAAGAACAATAATAATCCTAATGCAGGTCTGACGGTATATGTGGGTCTATTTTTAACCCCCCTTCTTTTTACTATTCTTCATTGTTTTTCTCTCTCTCTCAGCTCCGATTAATTACATGACATTCAATGCCGGTCCATCTTGTTTGCTTTTTATTATTGATATCATTTTTCCCCATCCAGAAAAGGAGGGAACAAACAGTTTGGACTATCGGCATTTACCTCCCGTTCGTCGACTTATCTTCACTATGCATACTTTCACACACACACACACAAGGTTACACACATATATATATATATATATATATATATATATATATACACGCACACACATGCATATATAATGTATATATACTTTTGCATACATGCACACACAAGGTTATGTGTGTGCATATATATATATATATATACATATAAAAAACAACATATACATGCACATACATAATCATATACACACACACACACACACAAGGTTACATACCTATACATTATTCACATGCACACACACACACGTGTGTGTGTATATATATATATATATATATATATATATATATATAGTAATTTATAAAATATATATGGCGATTAAGCTACACTGAATATTCTGCGTTTCATCCAACTACAGGATTCGTCAGGCTTATGCGCATAAGCCTGACGAATCCTATAGTGTATGAAACGCCGAATATTCAGTGTAGCTTAATCGCCATATATATTTTATAAATTACTAACTAGCTCTACCTACGTATTGAGCACTTTTGAATTAAATACTTAAAGTTTACGCATAAATCTATACTTTTGTATATTAAATTTATGTGAATAAATGAAGTAGTTATATATATATATATATATATATATATATATATATATATATATATAAACAACATATACACCCACACATGTACATTCAATATTTATATATATTGTATGTATCACATTGCCTTTTTTGCAACATATGTTTGTATGGGTAATACCCTTAAATAAATTATTTTCCGTTACTTGGCTGGAATGCAAAGAATCCCAAATTTCAGGTCCGACTTTTCTGTGATTTTTCTATGTTTTTTCCAGTCTCATGAATAACAATTTAAGATTAGTATCCATCTAAAACAAGACAATGTAATACATAATATATTATTAAGAAAAAATTCTAATATTATTATTATGTTTTATTTAATGACAAATTTTGAAAATAGTAACATTGTAGATCCAATTTATATATTGGTAATAAAATTTATATTTATGCAAACATAATTTGTCTACACATTTGCAGAAAGGTTTCAGTTCTAGCTGAAAACTAAATAAATCTTATCAAGTTGTTTGACAAAGTTCAGGAGAGTTGCAAATGTCTAGCCAAATTATGTTTGCATGAATTTTCAAAAAATACTAGTAAAAAGCTCTATTTTATTTTATGTTTTTTTTTTTTTTTACATTTCCATCATTTTAGGTAATTCCAAACCTGATTCAAATTAAAACGGTAGACCTTTTTACATATGAAGGCTACAATATCAGTAATTGTTTTTAAAATATTTTTTTTTACATATTTTTATGCTACACCTTATTCAAAGTTTGAATACGATTTTTTATTCGATTTTTTATTCGATTTTTTTTTACAGTTCTTTTATGACTTGTTAACAAATTTGACCTTGATATTAAACAATATCAGAGAAAATGAAAAATCAAGGATCAATCGACAGAAGTTATTTTTGTTAAAGTTTTTGCAATATTTAATGGATATAAACAACCTGCAGTCTGGCTGCCTAATGTATGTTGAGTTGATTCAGACTGCAAGTTATAACCATTATATTAACAAGACTTGCTATTAAATACAATGTTGCTACTTTTAGAAAGCTTCATTAAAAAATATAAACAAAGATTTATGCATGCATTAATATGTGGACATAACTATAAGCACTTCTATGTGGACATAGACACAAAAAAATAGACATAAAAAATATATAGGCACAAAAAAAATAGACGTAAAAAATATATAGACACAAAAAATAGACATAAAAAATATATAGACACAAAAAATAGACATAAAAAATATATAGACACAAATTTTAAATACTTTTAAGATATTTGAATACACTTGATTCGTTGAAGTTTTACAATTATCAAATTTAAAAAAAAAAACTTACCACAAAACGTAATTATTTAATTTACTATTTTCAAAATTTTATGTGTTTTTAAGTTCTCATCAAAATTTAAAGAAAAATCTTTTGCTATAAGAATACAATGCTTGTATCTGTTTTAATAATTGTTAATGATGTTAATATCGTAATAGTTAATAATATTAAGATGGTGATAGTTAAAGATTTACATTGACAGTATTGATTATAAACTTTTTTTAAAGCTAATTTTCAAATGCATGTTAAAAAGTACTTTAAATATTTTACAGTGATGAGCAGTTGGTCTTTTGCTACATTTTAAATCTATCTCCATTAAAATGTAAAATTAACTGTTTATTTTAAGACAAATCTTAAGCTAAAAATCAGTTTGTTTAAGACAAATCTTAGGTTAGAATAAGATTTATTTAAGACAAATCTTAGGTTAGAATAAGGTCTTTTTAAGAAAAATCTTAAGCTATAATACTGTTCGATTTAATATAAAAAAATTAATAAGAATATCTATAAATGAATTAAAATCTGCTGAAAAATATTTTAAACTCTTCATTGTATTTCACTCACTTTGGAATAAAGTGTGATTGCTTAGTTTTAAGAACTTGAACATTCATTTTATTTCTACATCATAACAATTAAACAAGAAAACAATTATTTTTGTAAAAAACAACTGCTGGATTTAGTCAATACTTTTATATCATCCATTAAAGCAAAAAAAACAAAAAAAACTATAGCAGTATTATATGCACTCAATTAAAAAAACATGTTTTTTTTTTGTTTTTGTTTTTTTAGAATTTTATTTTTAACTTGACTTTTATTCAATTTAAAATTCTTTGACTTTGTGCGTTTATTTTGTATTAAACACGTAAAAATGGAAAGAAATCACTAAATAACTGTTGTATAACAATTTTGCAATTTAAAAGATTTTTTTAATTTTAATTTTGGTCTGCATCTCGGTTGGCATCCATTGATTCCGTATGCAAGATACACAAAAACATTTTTCAACACTTTCCAATTTAAAAAATTATTTTGTGCTCTTTTTCAGAATCAGTTTTTTGTTTTTTTTTAAATAAAAAAACAAAACAATTTTCTTAAGTTTTTCTCTCATTGTGTGTGAAAAACTTAAATGTTATTCTTTTTTTTTTTTTACACAAAAAATGTTAATAAATAAACAGCCTGGACAAAAAAAATGTTTGTCTCCATATTAAAAAAAAAAAAAATAAACAATTATCAAAATAAAAGAAAGGAAATATGTTTCCATTTAAAAAAAAAAAAGAAATTAAAAAAATCCAAAATTTTATTGTACAGTGATTTTTAAAACAAAATACCATGTTTTTATATATTTTTCATTATTCTGTTATTTGTTGCTGGAAACATGGTAAAGAGAAAAAAATTGCTTCTGTAATTTCTGAACTATTTTCTCACATAATAACTTTTTAATTTTAAATTATTTTTATTAGAAATGTCTGCCAAAATGACAAATCCTGGCCAGACTCAACCTCCATATTTTTTTTTTTACCTCTTTCCATATCAATTTTTGATTCTTAGAGATGATATTAATCCAAATATTATCTACAATCCTGCCTTTATTATTATTATTATTATTATTATTATTATTATTAGATGCGCAGTTGAAAAATCTTATTTTTATTTAATTCAGGAACAAAAACACAATGTAATACTACAAAATTTACTTCTAACCAGAAATTCCTCTCTAATTATTGACAGTTTAACAGCATTAAAATAATTTTTCGAATTTCATTCAAATTAATCACTTGTAGTGCATTATTTTGTGCGTATGTAGCTTAGTGATGTTTTAAACCCATGCATTTCAAGTAAAAACTTTACATATGTCGATATTAGTATAAATTACGAAAAATGATCCAGTAGAAAAACAATTGCAAGCAAAAATAAAATTTATGGAATTATCGAGTATTATCATATGTTGTAATGTGAAAGAGATATGCGACCAACTCAGTCTGACAAACTGATTTATCTATCTTTACTTAAATTAAGGGTCCACCATTTTTAAACACAAAATTTCAGAGCATAATTATGGATGACTTTTTGTTAAAAAAATATGTCTAGTACATTTAATACTGAATCAATTTTCATAATTTTGAGGATTTATACTAATTTCGACCCGGCATGTAAATATGGAATAATGTTTTCACCTGAAATGCGTTGGTTTAAAACATCACTAATCTACACAATCACCAATTATTTGCATAAAAAGTGGCTGCTTTGTTGATTATTTGATGCATGAAATTCGAAAGTGATTTTTGTTATAAATTTATAGGCAAAAATTATTTTTGTGTTTCTTTGTTCCTAAATGAAAGAATTTTTTTCTTCGTTTCTTTTCATTGAACAATTATTCTCATTCACTTATGTTTTTGTTTTTTTCATTAAATTTCTCCCAGTTTTTTGGCCATTCTTTCATTCTTTGGCCAAATGTGAACCAAAATAGAAACAAAAAAAAAAATGCTCAAATTCTTCTCTTTGTTCTTGTCTTTTTCTTGTTCATTTCGTTCAATCTTCAAATGGTGATTTTTATTTCTCAAAACAAATTTTTCTCAGTGAATGTTGCACATTGTACATTCCTTGCATTATTTTCCTCTTTTTCTAAAAAAAAAAATTGCTGTGTTTTGCATTCAGTTGTGAATGACTTTTGATTTAAGAAAACAAAAAACAAAATTAATTCCTTAAATTTTTTTTTTTATTCTTGTCCATCAAATTTTTTTTTCTTAAAAAAAAATTCGGTTCTGGTTCAGAATTCTCCTGTATTAAAAAAAAAACACACAAAAATCTGTATTATATACATAAACATGCTGAAACAAAAATATATTTAAAAAATCATGTGAATTGATCAAATAGTTTAATTTTTCCAAAGATCATTTTTAAGCGTTTAATGGGAATTCCTAGGCATTACAATATAATTATAATATAATATATTACAATATAAAGTAAGTATGAATTATTGTTTAGTTGTCTCCCTTTGTTTTGTTTTTATTTTTTGGTTATCTTTCAGATGCAAGGTTCATTGTTTACTTGCGGTTTTAACGATGTAAGATTCCGTTGTACGGAAGACCAAATCGGCCAAAATGTCTGATGTTTTTATTGGCGCTTTTCTTCGTATTTTTAATAACATTTTTGTGCACCATTTACAAGTTCTTTTTACAAATAATTTTTTTAATACTGTAATAGTAAAATAAAGATATATACGGAAAAAGTATCTCGTAATGTTTTCACACGAGATTTTTTTCCTGTTGATTTCTCTTTTTTTTTTAAATATTAAAATTGATTTACTATTTAAAGTGATTTTAAAGCCTTTAACATGACGGAGTTTATAATGAAAACCAAATTACCGTTAAAATTAAAATAATCTTTATTAGAAATTTGTAACAAAATAACAAAATTATAAAACTATTAGATTAAAATTGAGAACTTTTAATTAAACAACGTGAACATTTTATAATGGGTGTTTTCATGAAATGTATTTTTAATAATAAAAAAAGTGAACTTTTTTTACTTAAACTTCATAAAAAAAACGTATCCAATATAGAATGTTACTAAAATAATTTTACTATTACAGTATTAAAAAAAATATTTGTAAAAAAAAACTTGTAAATGGTGCAAAAAAAATGTTATTAAAAAATACGAAGAAAAGCGCCAATAAAAACATCGTAGACGTATATTATCATTTAAACAGTATATCAATTTAAATATTTAAATTCAGTAAATAAATTTAAATATTTAAATTATGGCCGATTTGGTCTTCCGTACAACGGAATCTTACATCGTTACAACCGCAAGTAAACAAGGAACCTTGCATCTGAAAGATAACCTATTTTTTTTGTTTGAGATTGTTTTCAAAATGGATAAGATGGTCATTCTTCAGTTAATCATAGAATTCGATTTTCTTAAAAACAAAACTAGTTGATTAATTTACATAATTTTTGGAATATAATATTTTTGTTTCGTCGATTTTTCTTAATTTTTGCTTTTTAATATAAGGGATTTCTAGATATGAACCGAATATATTTATTAATTAGAAATTGATTGATAAATATTGATTGATATTTATTATATCTTTAAAAAAACCTGAATGTTTTTAAAAAAAATTTTTTTTTATCTCACTTTCTAAATTTGAGTGGGAATTTATTGCTTTACTTAGATGTGTTTTTTTTTTCTTTTGATCCCATCTTGGCAATCTTCCCCAATACCCTTGATTTCTCTTTAAACTTCCAGCCTCACGACCTTTCAATTTTTCTCTCTCTTCCAGACTGTCCTCCTCCCCCTCCCTCTCTCAGCCTTCTATCTGTCACTAAAAAAATAGTAAATAAATTTTACAACTATCTAATTTTGACAGTGACCATTTTCATCACACATCCAACTATGTTTGATAAAGAGGCAAAAGTCTTGTAATTTGTGAAAAATCTGTTGTCATGAATTTTCTTTTTGGAAAAAACTTTTTATTCCTGCCTGATTAAGAGTGGAACTGTTTTCCGTGATGGAATGATTTAAAACTATAAATTTACTCCAGCAAATGACTAATCTGTCGACGTGGTTAAATCGGTTTTTAAATTTTTGAGATGTGGATTAATAATTTGGATGTTATTTTCACAACGTTTTGGCCAATATAATCCGCAACCTTTTACCAGATACATCTTGTAAAACTCTGAAAAGTGGATTTTTGAACAGAACTTTTTATTTAATCTATCGTTTTGAACACTTTCTTACATCTGACACCATTTTCTATCGACAAATCAACTGTCGGATGAGGTATCGAGTACTGTTGTCATATTTCGGCTGGTGAATCTCTGTTTGAAAGTTCTTGATAAAATGCAAAAACGTATCTGTAATTTGATTGGCTCCACCTTTTCTTCTTTACGGTAACCTCTCTCTCTCTCTCTCTCTCTCTCTCTCACAGACATGATGTTGCTAGTCTCATTCTTTTCTATAAATACCATTACGACATGTGTTCTTTAGAAATGTCTTATCTATTCCTTGCGTCCTTTCTTCTAGCTCATTTGACTCATTAGTCTAATGATCAATTTACTATTTTAATACCTTATTGTAGTACAGCTTCCTATTCCAGTAGCTTCTTTCCAAAGACTGCAAGGTTTTTTGTTTTGTTTTTTACTTGGAAGTCACCACTTATCAAGGCCCGAAAGCTGCTCGAAGATAAATGTTAATGAATGTAAGGTGGTAGTTTAGTAATCGTTAATGGTGTAAACTGGGTAAACTTTGATTATTTCTGGGGACGACTCAACAAGAACTTGTTTACATTGCATTTGAAGGCTACTATGTTGTATTTAACCGGGAAGCAGGACAGCAGTACAGTGTTTCACAGACGGGAAGTTCTCGGAATGAAGCTTTGTTTCTGGAATCTGCATTTAGATTTAGGCACAGATAGAGAGTGGGGAAAATTGTATATAGTGGTTGTAGCTAGTGGAATGTTTTTTGAGAAAGTTTGGCAAGGGCGACCATAGATTGGAGTTCAGTCGAGCACTTGCCATGAAAATAACCTTGTGGAACTCTTTTCCTGCTCACTGTTTTCCTCCAAACTCCAGCCTTGGTCTTTGCAAGACAAAGGTCAATAGGCATCTCCTGTCTTTGTGATAATTTTTTTTTCTTTTTGCTCCTAACATGAAGTGGCTCCATATCTTGTCTCAAGTGATTTTCATAAAAACATTTCCAAAAATAAATAAAAGTAACTGTCTTAAATAATTCGTAATTACATACTTCGTACAAATTCCCGAGTTCAACAAGATGCACTTGAAGAAGGTCAGAGGTTACATCGACCAAAACATTGTGTTAATAGAATCAAAGATGAAGACACTAGTTGAATAATTCAAATGGTTAAATCTGTTCACACACACGCGCGTGCGCGTGTATAAACTACACTTATCTCTAAACGGTTTTGAATAACACTTTTAAACATGAAACCCTGAGTCGTCGTCTGCAACGTGTTATATAGTAAAATCAAATTGTCAGGCAACGTAGATTTTGTTTGTGACAATTCAACTTTAAATGCAACTTTTGAAGTTAACATTTTTTTAAAGTTCAAACAATTTTATTCAATTAACAAAATGATCAAATTATACAATAATTAATATTTTAAGCAAATACCAAAATTAATACATTTAAACAAAAACAGTAATATATTTAACAAAAAATATAGTTTCTTTATACGTTAGAAAAAACGTCCTGTATACAACAGCTTGTTTTATAAAAAAAAAAAAAATTTCATAGCATGACTATTGCGTCTTTTAAAGAAAAACTCTGAAATTGCTTATGGGATTAAAATTTTAACATTTCATAAGTCCTATTTAGTTTATGGCAAAACTGAAACACATATATATATATATATATATATATATATATATATATGAGAATTCAAAGTTAAATAAAACTTTATTCTTTATTATATCATCAGATCAATAAGGAAAAATAGAACCTCTTTAAGACATGCCATTTCGAAGCCAAATGCTTCTCATTTGAAAGAGGAGAAAAAGACAGTTTTTTATATATACAAAAAATAGTTTTCTCCTCTTCTGATAAGAAGCATTTATCTTCGAAATGTCATGTCCTAAAGAGTTCCTTTTTCCTTATTGATCTGCTGATGTAATAAAATTTTATTTAACTTTAAATTCTCATCTTTTATTATTTGCATTATTTGCTTCCCTTAACCGTGTAGAGCTTTTACTAAATCCTCAACATGTATAAAAACAAGAAGCAACGACAGAATTCGCGCATAAGCCTGACGAATCCTATAGTTGGATGAAACGCAGAATATTCAGTGTAGCTTAATCGCCATATATATTTTATAAATTACTTACTATATATATATATATATATATATATATATATTATTATTATTATTATTATTATTATTTATTATATTTTACATGAATTTATTGTTTGACAGGATACTCAAATAAGATATATTGAAATTTCCTTAATCCACGGAGTTTCAAAGAAATATGTTCTTCTCATCAAAGGAAAGATATTAGCAAATGAATATTATATCAAAGCCATCAATTTGCTGGTACTGGCATTAATTGAAACAACATTAAATGAAAACTAGTTATAAATGCAAAATTATTTTTGTGCAGAGAGTTCATAAAATAAAAGGATAAATTAAAAGTGAAAAACTGAAAAATCAGATGAAAAGATATAGAGAGGTTAAGTATTATCAAGATGAAATGATGATTGGAGACAATTATGATATTGTATGCAGTAACAGTCGCTGTTTTTGAACATGGCATCTTCTTTCACTTCCAACTGTAATCGTGTGTTAGTCTAACATGGTTATGAAAATTAAAATCTTCATATACAGCATGTTAGAATTTACTGATTGCAGCTGGATGAATTCTTAGATGACAATAAACAATGTGTGCATATGATTAACCCTTTATGACCTAAATTATGATGTAGATGATTAAAAAAATACTTATTGTTAATTTTATGACCTGAATTATGATGTAGATGATTAAAAAATATTTATTGTTATTTTTATGACCTGAATTATGATGTAGATGATTTAAAAAGTATTTATTAATTTTAGTTAATTTAAAGGATAATGACGCTATAATTGTCTTCAAAATAGAAAACTTATGAACTTCAATAGTTAAACTACCACTGAAGATTTTTACATTTCATAAACTTATCTTAACATAGTGCTTGAAACATAAACTTATCTTAACATAGTGCTTGAAAAAAAGTGTGTTTTTAACAACACAAAATCCTCCACTCTCTGGGACAGATGGTAGCATACTGAATGTAAGCCATGGACAGTTGCAATCTGGAGGTATCCTGCATCTACCCAGATACTGAATTAATTCATAGAAGGCATGTTTGAATCAATTTCTACTTTATTTATGCCATTATATTCATTTATTTACAACCGAACGAATTAATTCAACCAGGTCATAAAGGGTCAAAATTAAAATTTGAGATATTCTCGACAGATAAAAAACACTGTAAGCAAAAAAATACGCAATTTTGTAACATTACAAAATCTTTTATAAACCCCATAATACATAATGTTCATTTAGTTACGACTGAACAAATTAGTTCAACTAGGTCATAAAGGTTAAAAGGCTCGTAAAAGTTATTCTAATGGAAAGGTATTGAGACAGTATTTTATATTGCACTAATTCGATTCTGGACAGACGCACATGCACAGGAAAAAAAAATTGAGCTGTTGGATCACACATTCAGCTTGGATTAAATTATTTGAATTTATCGAAAAAAGGTGAGTTTACCAAGCCAGTTGAGTATGAAAAGACAAATTTCAAAATTAGCCCTTCCTCTCTATCTAACTATGGGTTGAATAACTGCCTAATAATTCCTTTTGTTTATGATGGATTATTCCAACCATTTTAGTTTTTTTTGCTTTATTATCTTAAAGTATCATAAAAGAGAAAGAGTGATGGAAGCTAAAGTAAGAGATATATAGAATGAGAGTGGTATCGGGGGGGGGGGGATTAGTAAGAGATCGATCACTTAATGGATTTTTGTAAATCACAAATAGTAAAAATAACTCCATCCCCAAAACTAATATATATTTTAACATGTATTTTTGTGATTCATATATATAGAAAAATGTCTTATTAATATATAGATTACCTAGAAGAGTAATATTTCAAGTTTTCAAGAAAACAAACAATATTTTATTTAAGATTTTCAAATTTTTGACGGATCAAAGAATTTGTACAGCCATTTTGAAGACTAAATATATTTTCTCTCACAGCTTAGTTTTTCTTTATGACGGCCATTTTGTAATCTGCAAGGTAAGAAAATTTTAGTATGTGTTTGTTTCACTAAAATTTAAATTATTACTTTTCTACATAACATAAAATATAAAATCGTATTTACTAAGAATTATTTTAAAATCCACTAATTTCTGACTTTCCTTTATTTATTTTTGTTTTCATCTTAAGATTCCAAAGTTACCATTAGAACCCAATTTTATTCCTCAAAATGAATTCTCTTTCTTCAAATAAACTTACAAAATAATATTTTCCAAGATGACACTAAGTTTCTTTACTTACCTTTCTTTCTGTTTTGAATTACCTCCCCTTGAATTACTTCCATTTATTTATTTTTTTATTTTTTGAATACCAAACTTCACTTTGTTTAATCTTAATTAATGTAAGCCAAAATTTAAAAAAAAAAAAAAAAAAAAAAAGCTCTGAATTTTCATAGAACAAATTCTCATTAAATACTTGTTCAATTATTAGCAGGGAGTTCATGTTTCTAGGTAAGTTAAAATTGTCTTCCTGCATTATTTTTATTTCTTTAACAAAAAAAAAAACTCTAAAAATGAAACTTATATTTATTAATATTTTTAACGTTCTTAGAATGATCAAATTTTCTTAGTTGTATTATAAATTAGCATTTCTTCAATCTTGTTCATGGTAAAATAAATTTACTCTTTAATTTTTGTTGGTTAATTTTTCCTCTCTCTCTCTCATTTGTGAGTGAAACGTGCAGAAACAATTTCATTACTATTAAGCTTGTTTCTTTTAACACACTGACGATGTTAGTTATATTGAAGCGGTTTTCTCCCAAAAGTAGTTAGATTTTGTCATACTTTCCAAACGAAGTGACAGAGAAAATTAATTCACCAACTGAATTTGTTTTATTTTTGCTAATTTTTTTTTTTTTTCTAACCTAACAAAATATGCAATAACGTAACCCTACCACCGACTCTAGTAACATAATTCACCAAAAATCTTAAACAAATTAGTATTTGCACAATTGAAGCACACTGCAAATCAATACGGTGGATTAATTTGTTCGGTCACTGCTTAGAAAATCACACACAACCAGACACTTTCAATATAATCATGATAAGTATAGTGTATTTTTGTCCAGCTCTTACTGGTAATTAATCCAATGTCAGATGGTTAGAGGTTACATCAACGGAAACATTTTGAAAATGACACTAAACATGAGAACGGTAGTCCGAAGAATTCAAATAATTTAGGAGTTTGTCGACCTTTCGTTCATATTTGGGAGAATTCAGCAGGATAATTTATTTTACAAGAAAAATAAATTAAAATGACAAGTGCATTTGGAAAATCTGTTGTCTGCGATGCAAAAATGAGTTTCTGTTCCTTTGAACGGGATATGTTCTTTAGAAGTGAATGCTTGCAATATGTGTGTGGTATGAGGTGAACACCACACAAATATTGCAAATACTCACTTCTAAAGAACAGTTTCTGTTTAAAGGAACAGAAACTGTTTCTCATTGTGCACACAGAAGACATTTCCAAATGTACTTGTGGTTTTAATTTATTTTCTTGGAAAATCAATCACCTTGATGAAGTCCCCTAAATAGGAATAAAATTTCAATAAACTCAACTGCTTTAGGTTTTCTTTATTTCTCATAATGTTGCATTTCTATTTCTATCATATATATATATATATATATATATATATATATATATATATATATATATATATAAAATCTCAAGCAATCAAGTAAGTTTTAACAAGGTTAATGCAAGCATGCTCAATACCGAAGTAGGTACAATATATTTTTTGTTTTACGTAATTATGCTTATGTAAAACGAATAAAAAGTATATTATTATTATTATATTTACTATTATTATGAAACACTGTTGATTTTATCGACATTTCCTCCCTATTTAGGGAACTTCATCAGTGAGTGATTTCTGAAGAAAATAAATTAAAATCTGAATTTCATTTGGAAATGTCAGTTGTGTGCGATGTGAAAATCAATCACCCTCATGAAATCTGCTAAATAGGGACAAAATATAAATTCACTCATGTTATAGGTTTTCCCCCTTATTTTCTATAACGCTGAAATATTCTATTTTTATCATATGATTTTAGACTTTGGCGTTTTGTCAAATATTCTTCAAAGCTATATCATATTTCACAACATGACAAATGTTATTGAACAGTTCATATTTATCAATAAATTCGCTATGACTGATTTACGTTACTTTATTATTTTGATTATTAAAACTTGATTTTATGTAAAATGTTACTTTAGAGTAATGCTAAAATCCAGTTCATTTTAAATAACTAGTAAATTAGCCGAATATGCTGATCTTGTAGTATCCAATGATTTATGCCAATAAGCAATAATAGTGTTAATTTTGTTTAGTGCCTCCAGATAAGGGGCTAATGCTGAAGAGGTTCAGGAATTTTTTGTAAATGATTTGGTCGTCAATAAGTACAGGATCCTTACAAGTAAACCGACCTTATGTCATATCTTAATTTCTCAGGACAAGGGTAATAATAGCTTAAAAAAAAAAAAAAAAATTCTTGAATAATTTCCCTTTATTTTAGTTTTTATAAGAATTATTTCGCCTGAATTACTTCCCTTTGTTTTGCTTTGTTTTGTTTTCTGGAAACCAAATTCATCCTCTTTAATTTTGAGAAAATCCAAGATTTATTTTGAAATTGAAATTTTTTTTTTTTTTTTTTTTTTTTTTTAATCCTTGCTGGAAATCTTTTACAAAACATTTTTAAGGTTTTTGTTATTGCTGACTGAGAAATTTTCAAACATTAAATTACAGACGATTGATATAAAAAAAATTTTTACATCATTACCATTACTGCATTTGTTTGAGACAAAATAAAAATAAAATTTTATGATTGTTTCATTTGTATATTTCAGTTGTTTTATTTTATTTTTATTTTGTTTTTTGTTTATTTACCTTTGTTTGACTTTGTTTTTGTGAACCTTCTTATATATTCTGTGGGTGTTATGTCAGTAAAGGATAGGGGACTTTCTGTAAGTAATCTCCAGGAGGAGAGCTCAATGCATAGCAGAGCAAGAAGAAAAACTAAAAGAAGAAAAATTACCAAAAATTTAGCCAATCATTAGGTGTATCAGAATTTTTGTAGGAATTTTTGACACCCCTAACACGAAACTGGATAAAATATAAAAAACTCGTAATTTCTCTTTTAAAAGTGGGTTGTTTATTTTCTTTATAGATTATACTTCCAAAATAAACTATTAAAGTTGTTTTAAAAGTAATAGAAATATTTTCTTTTTAAACAATAATGAATTTTATGAACTCAATATTTTTCAATTTTTAAACTTTAAAAATATATCAAAATTTTTCTATTGATTCTATTTTTGCGGTATTTTCAGGGTCAATGTGAAATTTTATGCTCTTTCCAATAAACCGAATATAATATTTTAGACAAACGTTTTTTTTTATTTCACCCCCCCCCCCATTTTCAAGTGTCTATTAAAAAGTAAATAATTAATTTACTCACCAAAGTGTTATATATCACAAATTGAAGAAAAAGGGCCAATAAATAATATATTCAACTTTAAAACAAAAAAAAAGTAGTGTTTTTTAGAAATTTACCTGTAAAGTTCGAAGTTTAAAACCTTTTTTTAAAACCACGTTGTTTGTTTGTTTTTGTTTTTTAATGAAACCTTGGTCCTTTAATTGAAAAAAAAAATAGGGCTTGAATTGCATTTTTCGAGGAGTTATAAGCTTGGAAAGATGGGGTGGAATTATTCACTATTTTTCACGAAATTTCTGACACACCTAGCCAATCATTATAAATTTATTTCAACCCAATAACGTATTTTCAAATGAGAAAACTGGTCAGATAACAGCCTTCAATCAGTTGCTCATTTGAAAATACCGTATTAGGTTGAAATAAATTTATGATTGGCTAAATTTTTGGTTATTTTTCTTATTTAAACTTTTATGTGTGCGTGTGTATAATTTTAGTACATACTCTGTCCTTATTACTTCCCAACCAAGGATGTTAACAGCTTCTTCGCCGTTCGTGTTTTGTTTTTTTAATTTTATTTATGGCTTTTTCACCCCAAGCAAGGCTCCGTGCCACTTTGATATAGTGGGCTACTATCTGGGACACTGTTTCCTATAAACAAGTATATATAAGTAAGTGAAAATAATGGAAATTTTTACTATAAAATAAAGCTACTTAATCGTTCTCGTTAAAATTTTGAAAAAAAAAAAAAAAGCATTTAAAGAGCGATAACTCTTATTAAAATAATGAGTTATTCCCCTTAGATTTTTAATATGGCGATGTAAGACGTTTTCTCAAGTGTATTTAAAATTTAATATTTCTTAGGAGGAGTCTATAAACACTCAAATAAGTGTTAATTAATTTATTTTTTATTTATGTGTATACAGATTTTACATATCTCAATTTCCTTTTATTTTTTTCTTTTCCAAATCTATTTGTAGTCTATATATTAAAAAAAAAAAAAATTCTAGCAGCTTTTTAAGGAATATATATTTGTCTATAAGGAGTTATTTAGTCGTCTTTTGCTATTCATTGTGAATAAAAATTCATGGTGTATTTTTTAATGATTTCATTTTTTGCATAATTAAAACTAATATTTTCTTCCAATTAACTGTTGTCTGCTGCATTGGCTGAGCATTTTACCATGTTCCAAGGCATTATCCACAAAACAACAGGTCATTCTTTGCAGAAGTTCAGAAATTTTTAAATAGATGGCTAATTTAGATTAAGAATCTTTTCTGATGAAATTTGATGAATTCAGAAATAATGATAAAAAAATATGTTAAAAGAAAACTTTTGCGAAATATTGGATGAAATATTTAACAGAATTCGATCTTTTGTTGATGTTGTATCAATAGTATTCATGCTCCTTGCAATGTTTTAACGGCTGAATTGAGAAAATAAGTTAACAAAAAAAAAAAAAAAAGATCTGCCTGAACAAGGCTTCTTCTCTCTGCCATGTCAATTGAAATGCACTACAAAAAAGAAACAATGTCTTTTAGAAATGTAGTATAATTCTGAATGCTACTACCTAGATCCTGTCTAAATGGGATAAAAGTACAGAATAGTTAACAGTCTAGTACAAGAAATCAAAGCAACAATAAATAATTTATTTAAAATTGCATTAGAAATAACTTCTCGAATGAACCCAGTTAGTTTTTACATATGAAAACGATTTCTAAGATTTTTTTGGGGGGGGGGGGGGTAAAAAAAAAAACTTAGAAATTCTTTTGTATATAAAAAATAGTGATCTCTGCTTTTTTTTTTTTTTTTTTAATTTAAAAATTTATAGAAAACGTATCAGAGTGAATCTATAAAGCGCGATTAGTTTTAACGTGAAGAAAGATGGGGCATTTAGCAGTATAGACAACAAAACGAAAAAGTGGTTATTTATTTGCTTCCCGACTGAGCAAATTAGGCACAAGGCCGTTTTTTACTGGGGTGAGAAGCGGAGGAGGGGCAGGGGGAACTGGTAGTGACAATTGGTATAAAGGGTTCCCCTACATTGACCAAAACTGATTGCTACAAGAGCAATGGTCTGATATGTGGGGCTACCCTCACATAACTTTTAAAGCACCATCTGCAGGAACAGATACTAAACTTTGATCTTTGATCCCCATGTCCAGAAGGTCGTGAGGGAATTGGGGAAAATGACAATTTATTTCATTGCAAAGAGAAAATGAGGCATTTAGCAGTCTAGACCACAAAACGAAAAAGCAGTTAAAAAAAAAAACAAATACCCAAAAAATAAATGTTACCAAAGGCAAGATAAGTTACTCTTCTATCTAAAAAGATAAGTTTTTTGTGTATTTTAATGTATTTTCAAACGTTTATTTACTTTAAAACACAAGTAATGTTGAGTGTTAAAACAAGAACAAAATGACTCATATGAGACGGTCATCTCGGGGAATCTTGATAATCAATCAAAAATCGAAAATTAAACAAAATACTGGTAGAAACCCACCCAACAAGTGTCATAAAATTAATGGGATTAAAAATAAAGCTAGTGTAAAGCCCGTTGGGACATTTTGTTTAATTTTCGATTGGAGGAAAAATATTCATAAATTGTTAAAATTAATTAATAAATAAATAAATAAATAAATAAATTATTTAATAGGAAGACCAGATTATCTTTTATATTTTTCTCTCAAAATCATCACAGGAATTTCTTCAGATTTTAATTAGATAAAAGCTAAACTATATTGTGATTGGCTGAATTTCATATTTGACCTTTTGGGCAGAAAATATTGATTTATATAACTGAAGGAAGGCAGCATCTTAATTATAACTTAACTCACAAAGTTTAATTCCTCACATGTTTTGGTCTGACAGCCATTTTTTTTTTTTTTTACACAGAAATACTTTATATCAAACTTATTGAAATGAATTGTGAATCGCTGGGTGAAAAATTATTTAAATCTTTTCTTTGAATTAAATAATTCTTTGAAAACAAAAATTATTTTCATGAAAAAAAAAAAAAACACCAAAGCAAACGTTAGTATATAAAACTAATTGAATTTTGTAATGATTTTTTTATGTTCTTGAAATATTTTTTGTAAGAAATTCAAGTTTACCTCTTTTTCTTTTCATTCCTCCGCCCCCCCAACAAATTAAACAAATAAAACAGTACATTCCGTAATTGAGACAATTGAGACTTTTTGGCTATTTGTCTGGTCGTCTTGTAAGAAAAATGTTGTGAACTCTGTTTTTCTTATCACAGAAATTATTTTTCGTTTTGTTTCTTGAAAGTCTGTAAAATTTTTTTTATAAGTGTTTTCTTCAGATGTTTTTTTTAGAAAATCCAATGAATGAAAAAATTATCACAAAATTTACCACAAATCTAGAAAAAAAAAAAACCAAAGAGCTTCAGTAGTTAAAAAAAAAACAAATTAAAAAAAAAAAAAAACAAGTGAAGCATGCATGGTCCCCCATGAATGCACAGTGAACGAGGCATAAAAAAATGACTAAGTTTAGCATTTGTCTCCCCCCCCCCCATTTAGCCCCAAGTCCCCAGGGGAGGTCAAATCCTGATGAAAATGAACAAACTGTGCAGCTTTACGCCTTAACATATGTAAATTTGAGTTCTGCACCATGCAAAAAAAGAAATGACTACGTCCATCATTTGCCACGCCCCATTTAGCTCCAAAAGTCCCCAAGGCTTTAACATATTTAAATTTGAGTTCAGCACCATGCAAAACTGCTAAATAGACATATACAGAAAATTTTTGACAAATATGGTAAAATAGTCCCAAAAATGGACTGTTTTTATTAACCCTAAAAGAACCCCTGGTGCACACCCAAGAGTTATCGCGAAGTATAGACAAACAAAATTATATAGAAATCAGTTAGTTACAACTTTTTAGAAAGTTTTATAAAATCCAAGGTATCAATTTTTTTCATAAGCACAAAAGTGTCAATTTTAGCCATTTTAACCCGAACAGCACCCCTTGAGGGGTAACTGGAGTTTTCCCGGAAAATCCGTTCTGTTACTTTTTTACTCATATCATGTTTAATGTTTGTGCAAAATTAAACAAATTTGTCAGAAAGTTCTGGCCAATAAAACGAATGTTAGGTGATTGGAAACTTTATATTGCTAATTTCTGTGTTGCAACCACTTTGTCCGATGATAGCACTTCTCAAATAATACCGAATGTTTCTCATGTTAAATTAACTCCACTCAACAAGTCATCCTCATGAGAAGTCCACATTGGCTGTCAACAAGAAGAATTCAGCTACAAATCAATTGCCGCAAAAGGTTGTCTATAAAAGTTTGGAAAAAGCGATTTAGTGGACAAAGAAAAACCTGTCAGATGAAGGTTAAAGCTGATGTGGAGCTATGAAGTTTAGTGTTGGAAAAGAATGTGGTCATAAAGGAGGACCGTTCGAACTAGCGTTTGGTAAATCAGTGGTTTGGTCTTGCTCTTTATCTCAGATCTTGATTCAGCAGAACGTGTGACATGCAAGGTCGATTTGCACTTTGATGTCAGCTCAGTATTGACCCATAGCTGTGGTGGCGT